>NW_028234410.1:11879141-11899141 GCF_977035675.1 Penaeus japonicus
AGCACCAGCAGCCAATTTTTAAAAGCGTCGGCAAAACCTTCCTTTACGAGAGTCATAGCTGGAGGCAGATCACCTGGATGCTGCGGGTCACACGGACACACATGGACGAGCGGTACCGAAATGAGTGCGCTCGTAGCACGATGTAGGCGATGGGTGGTAATAACAGGTTTCTTCTCTTTCTCTCCTCGTTGCCCTCCCCCCTCCCCCCGCCGAGCTCTTAGGCTTCTAGCAACGCAGGTCGCACGTGTGCCTTAATCAGGCTCGCCTCTGTATCCAGCCAGAGACAGGAATGATTGGATTGATTAGGTCCGATTAGGACGTGGGGGGAATCCGCAGCACACTGCTTAGTCTCCGGGCTTAATGGATAGCTCCGCGAGCACAAGGGGGTACCTTTCTGTTTGGTTAATTAGTGTCAAAACCTAATCGCATCGGAGGGATCGCATTTGTTCCCTGAGCGCTGGTACACCAAGGGAGACGACTGCGGGCTGGATTTAGCCTCGTTATTGCGCGTCATCCATGTTCAGTCTTTCTTTTTTTATGTGTCCTTTCAAACTTGCGATGCTTTTTTTTCTTCATTCGTGGAGCACAAAGGTTAAACATAAACTAGCAGGTATATTGAATGTTTTTGTTTCATAGTGAAGGATATGCAATTTAGGACTGTAACATAAAAAAGATCTTGACTTCGTAGTTAATCCATCCAGGAGATGTTACCTGTAGGCTGACATCCTCACATCGGAACCAGCTGCACATGTTACAATTAACTACAAGAGAGAATGCTGTAAAAATCAAAGGGATTGCTTCAATAACATTCGGGTGTCGTTTGGGCCTTGGTCTCAATTCCCTGGAATGGCACTTGGCACCAGAACCCAAGGTCACAGTGTTCATCGGCTTGTGTGGCCACTCAGGTTGGCCATTTCACCACAATGGCGGCATTCTTTAGAACTATAGTACAGCCTCATATTCTGTAATATCTTATGAAGCGAGTGATAATATTCGTGGAGCTTAATGGCATTTCATTTGGTATGTGTTTCAATTAGATCGCCAGGGATTCAGGGGTGAGCGAGCGTCGTGATTGGTCAGTCAGAATTTCCTTTTAATGATATCGTTCTTTGTGACTTTTATGTACACGTAAGAAGTTTACGGACCCTACGTGCATTTGTAGGTACGCATTTATGATTCTACGTCTCAGAATCTAGAGTACTATTAAGCCAGTTGAGAGATGCCGGGAACATAAAAGATAGCTTCGTGCGTCATCTACTGGTGCTATTTTGCCAACCCGCCTTTTTTTATTCCTTCGTATGTAGGTCATACGCGAACCAGAGCGACCACGTGCTTCAAACAGAAAAAAAACTTTTATTTTAGATCTCTTCGGCAGATGGTTTGAACATGACAACCCATTTTGTGTGTGACTGACGTGTGTGGTTCCCTGTATTATGGAGGGATAGAATAAATGGCAACGGCAGCTATGTTTGTTGACGTCGCCGTGGAGTTAATGAGAGTCGGCAACAGCTCATGTTTCCCATAAGCTCCGGGCTCAGGCGAGGAAGATTTTCTCGGAACGTCGGGATGCTCCTTCGTTGCTGCAGTGCCCAAGATACCTCAGACAGGGAAGTCCTTTGAGCCAGTCAGCAAAGGCTCAGGAAACACATAGGGAAAAGAAGCTTGAGTCTCCTGAGTATCGGTAGACCGAGATACAGCCTGGCTTGTTTAATGCCCTTAAATCCCCTGGAAGACGTTCACGATCTTCGGCTCAGTCGAGACTTACCAAATCGCAGCATCGGAGTGGTTCAGCATATCCACCAGCCAGAAGTTTTTCGTCCATAACTTTAACTCGGCCTCCAAATTACGGTCATCCTTCATTACCCAAGGTCCTGTAGGGCGAGGCTTGCGTGCTCACCCGCGCCCTCTCTCCCCCAGCCCTTTACCGATCCCTGGCGCCATTGGCATATTTACACTAATTACAGAGAGATCCTCTTCCCAGACTACCAACAGGATGTGGCCGATCTGTTCTCTAAACAAACGCGGCCTTTACGAAGTTCGAGCAGTTAGGCAGGAGTGTTGATAGTTTGTAGTATAAACACGAGGATCTTGTTATCACGGCTTTTTTTTTTTTTTTTTTTACAGTGATGTAAAAAAAATCCATCCCAAGGTATAAGGGAAAGTAAAAGTTAAATTAAAACGACTTCCTGTACATCTGCAAATCACATTATGAAGCATACGAACGTTTATCATTCATCGAAGAAATGAATCATGAGGAAAACTTAAAGAAAGGGCCAAAAATAAAATGACCAAGGACATATTTGTGTTGTGTAGGATTTCCCAATCCTGGGAGTCCGGTAGCAGGGGAGTAAATAAATACGCTATTGTATCACACTCTTCCTAGAGAGGATTATCACTTCAAATACATCTCCATCGAGTAAACACCCCCAGATGCCATAGTCCGGGTCTCTACAGAAAGATATAAATCTGTCAGCTCGTATCTCTCTTAATCCCAAGACTTGATATCGGATATTCGACCTTATCTGCAGATAATTTTGCGTGCCTCGAGAAGCGTCGACGAGCCAGACTCTGGGGTTTGTCCGAGGTCTCTCTCACGTGTGTTGTTCAGGCGAGGTGGTCTTTACCTGCAGTTGATTGCTATTTATGACTCTTGTCATTCGTCTTCTACTGCAGGTGGCTGATATCCAGAATTAGAAGGGTGTCCTGTACAAAGTGGTGTCTATGGGTAATTGGCGTTTGCAGCTGGCTCGCGTCTGCAGCTGGTGCCTGTCCTTTCAGTAAGCATCTCGATCAACGAGGACTTCTACCCTCGTGGTGCAGATTTATATCGTCTGAGGGACGCTCGGCCACAGTTAGGTCTCACGCTCAGCTGAGATCGCGGCCCAAGCATCACCAGCTGCGTGAAACAAAGCCCCGAGGGACAAAGGCTTAATATTTGGCGTGAATGTTACATCCGGGGTTTCATATGACAGTCCTGACGGAGGGAAATATCGATAATAGGACTCGACGTTTCTCTCTTTCTCTCTCTCCCTCTCTCTCTCTCTCTCTCTCTCTCTCTCTCTCTCTCTCTCTCTCTCTCTCTCTCTCTCTCTCTCTATCTATCTATCTATCTCTCTCTCTCTGTCTTTCATCGCTTCATTGTTTATTCCTGTATCTATTTTGACCCATTTCAACGGTGATCTTTCTCTCCCCCTCGGTTCCACCCTTCTGGATTTAGATCAATATTTGCCCTGATAATCTTACAAGACAATGGCCATCCATAAAGGGATTTGGAAAACGGTGATATGGGTATGCCGGGTTCCATACATCAAGGATTGAGCACTGAGGTATTAACACACACCAAGCATTCGCTGCAGTAGTTGTGATTGACTATCTTTACCAAATAACAACAGCCTAATATTTAGTTACATATTTTTTATTTTAGTTTTATTTTTTTATTTTATTATTTTTTTTTTATCCCAAACCGTCTAAGAATCCGGATCTTTGGTGTAGGGGAAGCCAGCGCAGGATCTTACATTTCCACGAAGCTGTACAAAGTAAACGAAACCTTATATCCCTATGATGGATACGTAACTCCCATACGGTCTGCAGACACGGGCAAACATCCCCTGTTAATCCTGTTAAGAGCGGCCAGCTTCCTCTAGGTCCAATTATTGCGGTTTCCTTATTATAAACGCCCTCGGCACCCTCGCCCCTACGTATCCTTCCAATTTCATTGTGTTCTTGGTATGGCTGAAAATCAGTGCTTCATGTACGTTTTGCATTTTTTTTTTCTTATTTTATAAATACGATGTCCTGTTATTCATACCATGGATTAAAAATATAATGCTAAATATGACTTTATTGGTGTTTTTTTATATTTAATGGTTGTATTTGGATGACATCTTCATTTCGATGAGGTGATTTGCAAATTCCGGGTTACACCCACCACCCTCTTTTTTTTTTTTTTTTTTTTTTTTTTTTTTTTACTAATCTTTCGGCCATCAGACTCATTCTCAATCATCGCATGGTCCTCCCGAGACTGCACCCCCCCTCCCCCATCCCTAAACCCCTCTCTGTTCTCCCCCCGTCTTTCATTTCCCGTCGTCGAGTCCTCCCTTTCCTGTACCATTCAAACATTCTTCCTCTGCCTCTGTCCTCATAACAGCCCGCCCCCCCTCCTCCTCTTTTCCTTGTCCTCTGCCACCATCCCCTCCCCCCTCTTCCCTTCCCCCTCCGACCGCTCCTCCCCTCCCCTTCCCCTATTCCCATTGACTCGGTATTCATACAAAAACCCGCATTCCTCAAATGCATGAAAATGATGAACTGACTCAATAGCCCGTAAGTGTCGGGCGCGAGAGACCAGGCAGACCCCAGAGAGAGATAACAGAGAGTCACCAGCCTAATCACCGGTTTCTGAAGCTTTTCCCCGAACTGAGATTCCTTTGAGATAAACTTGTTCGAAGTCATGATGTCGTATGATTTCTCTCTCTCTCTCTCTCTCTCTCTCTCTCTCTCTCTCTCTCTCTCTCTCTCTCTCTCTCTCTCTCTCTCTCTCTCTCTCTCTCTCTCTCTCTCTCTCTCTCTCTCTCTCTCTCTCTCTCTCTCTCTCTCCCTCTCTCTCTCCCTCTCTCTCTCCCTCTCTCTCTCTCTCCCTCCCTCCCATCCTATTTCTCTCCCTCCCCCTCCCCCCTCCCTTTTCCTCTCCCTCTCCCTCTCCCCCTCAAGTTTCCACCTCTCTCTCTCTCCGTTATCACCCACTGTCCCTTTTCCTCTTCCTCTCCCTCTCATCTGGCCGATTTCCTGGCCGTGCGAGACCAGCCC
The DNA here is from genome assembly GCF_977035675.1 of Penaeus japonicus. Taxonomy (NCBI): domain Eukaryota; kingdom Metazoa; phylum Arthropoda; class Malacostraca; order Decapoda; family Penaeidae; genus Penaeus; species Penaeus japonicus. Next base: position 11,883,945 of record NW_028234410.1, read on the forward strand.
CGGAGATTCCCACTGCGCCAAATAAGGTCCACGTATCTCATGCAATGCCGTTTCCTGGGTCGATGCACTTAGCAACGCCAGAGTTTTTGTATAGCCACGGTAAGCGGGTGCGCGGCGGCGGTGGGCCAAGGTATGCGAGGCTCGGCACCGCGCCCCAGCCACCTCTGCGTCGGGTGGGGCTTTGCCTGCCTGCCTGCCTGCCTGCCTGCCTGCCTGCCTACCTGCCTGACGCCGGCCACGACTGCCTTGACCTTTCCCGGGGCTTGTCGGCGGTGGGAGAAAGAAAGGTGGTAACAGCAAGGTGGCAATAATGACGACAGCTTTGAAGATGAGCATCATGATAGTGATCATAACAGTGATGATCGTAATTGGGTTAGTAATAGTAATGGTTATGATGATAGTGGTTATGATATCATAATGATAACGGCAACAATAGCAATAATTAAAAGCATCGTTATTATCATTATTATTATTGTTAATATTGTTATTAATATTATTATTTTTAATAAAAATAGTAATAAAAATGTCAAAATTGTATTTGTGAATTTGATATACTGTAGAAACACTGTTAAAAAGAAAGGACTGCTTAATGCATATGCATTATATGCTAATCAAAAAAGCGAATATTTCGCAAGCACAAGTGTATATTTTATCTTCCCGAATTCTTGGTAGAAATAAATGTCTAGAAATTAGTAGCAATTTACAGTTATAATATTAGAGAATACGAGGAGAAGAAAAGAGAGCAAACGCGAGTGCATGGTCCACCTGCATGACTTACTTTGCTCATAACCCACAGTTAGGAAACATTAACCCCGATACTGCTCTGGTTAGTCGGGTTTCCTCATCCAGTGCCCCCACCCCCACCCCCCTCCCCCCATTCCGTTTAACCCAACAATCCCATTATCTTCACCTCCGTGTCTTCAGTAACCTGTTAAGCACGCCTTGCCCTTTGGACTCACACTTCGCGACGCCACTTCCGAGTTCCGTCTTAAGTGTCTCGATCGCTGCTACCCATCACGACCCTTCAAAAGCTCTTTCTTCTTCCATGCACCACTTTCTCTTCTTGGTCAGTGCTTCCTTCGTTAATTAAAAGTATTCCTCGGAGAGACAGTTCCGCCCTCGGTATCCCAACTCCCTTACTTTACCTTCTTCCCCTTCCCTTCCCCTTCCTCTTCCTCGTGGCCCTCGCCCTTTCATTGAACGAATCCCTCCCATATAGCCCTCCATATAACCGCTACTCCCTGCCATTCCTCACCCCCCACGCCAACATTCCTCTGCTACTGTAAATCTTAGCCTAGCGCCCACTGCAAATTGATATGTAAATAGCCTTACGGTGAGACCCGGTTTCTATGGCGCTCCCGCTCCTGTGGATTAAATTTCCGGTGCCGGGTTTTATATATTGGTACTGGAGGAGTAGCTTCTGCCATATCTGTTATTTACTTGATTATTTGGGAAGATGATATAGATATAAGAGGGATGTATCTCTTGATCCATTCTGAAAGAGAATCTCTTGTTACTTAGCTCTGCCCTTCCTTCCCTACGCATTGGCGTCCCCTTTTCTCGCTATCCCATTATTTTCATTTCCCCCTCAAGTTCCGTATGGGCGTCCGTTACAACGCAGCCATGGCAACACCTGCCTTGTTTCCTCGTTATGGTTACCTGGTGACAATTGTCTGTAACTAGTGGCTGGCTGTTGAAGCGATTGAGGATCGGTAGGCGTTTTCTTTACCGGTTTATGTTACGTGAGAGAATTTATTTCTGTTGCTATATGGCTATAGCATCGTCAAAAATTACTGCCAATAGTCATAACAAAAGGACAAAGCTACCGGTGGTCTGTCGAAATTATTCGAGGAAAGATAATGTAGTAATATTTCCGCACCGTTGTTTTAGCTGTGGCGTCGGATCACAAATTGACTCGAAGTTTATTTCAAGTCGATCGCACAAACGTCTTTCGTGTTCAGGTGAAAGGAACCTAGGTGGATTGTGTAGGCGGCTGGTTTCGAATTCCCACGTGTTAGAACGGGTGTTTTTATAAAGTTCTATTCTGTTTGCAAGTCATTCATTTACCGTGTGAATGCGTCGCCCTGTAAATAATCTTGCTTTTGAGATATACAGTGTTTGCCTATTGTTAGTATCACTGCCTACCTTTGTGTTTATATCTGGCCTTCGCTGTGAATGAAATCTATCACACTTTAGGTGGGAGATTTCTCAGGCGGTGACGGAAGTATACCTCTTCCGGTGACAGTATTTTAGGAGGCGACTTTTGTTTCTGCTTCGCCATTTTGCTCTCGTGATTAAGGTAGTCAATTCACACTTACCTTATCCTGATTTACGACCGCCATTGTCTAATTTATCACCAAACTCTTTTCCGGAGATATCTTAATCACAGCAATTGTCACTTCCTTTTGACTTTTGTTTCTGTCCATTCCATCCCAGTTATTTCGAGTCCATTTTTTTCCTCTGCCTTCCACTTTACACAATCTTGACAAATTTAAATGACTTTTTCATTCTTTCTTCTCTTTTTTTCTTTTTTTTTCATTCCCGAATAGCGAAAACCTTCCCCTTATTATCCATCCACTTCCACCCAACTCCCAGCAGATCAGTTAGTCGGACATTCTGTCTAATGAACTCCCTCTCCCCTCAGTCAAATCACCCCTCTCTCTCCCCCTCCCCCTTCCCCTCCTCCTACCCCATGACTACCATTATCGCCGCCAACGATCAGCGCACACGTGATGGCCCTCATGGGAGCAGCTGTTGTTGTCTTCGTGACAGAGAGGACAGGCCACTAAGTGATAATGAGAGATGGGGAAGGCTGACACGGAATGATGTGTGTGGAGGAAGGGGAGGTGGAAGGGAAGTCCTATCAAGGATTGAATGGAAGAAGACTGCCTGCCACTCATTCATTCATTCTTTCTCTCTTTCATTATGTCTCTCTTTCTTTCTCTTTCTTTCTTTCTCTCTCTTTCTTTCTTTCTCTTTCTTTCTTTCTTTCTTTCTTTCTTTCTCTCTCTCTCTCTCTCTCTCTCTCTCTCTCTCTCTCTCTCTCTCTCTCCTACTCTCTCTCTCTCTCTCTCTCTCTCTCTCTCTCTCTCTCTCTCTCTCTCTCTCTCTCTCTCTCTCTCTCTCTCTCTTTCTCTTCTCTCTTCTCTCTCTCTCTCTCTCTCTCTCTCTCTCTCTCTCTCTCTCTCTCTCTCTCTCTCTCTCTCTCTCTCTCTCTCTCTCTCTCTCTCTCTCTCTCTCTCTCTCCTCTCTCTCTCTCTCTCTCTCACTCTCTCTCTAGGGGGAAAGGGTTATATGATTCTTTCGTGTCGGAAATTCCCCTTACTTCCCCCCACTGTGAATCATATGTTTTTTATCTGTATTTAATTACAATCCCCGCGAGAGTCGGTTTGCCATAAATTGCAAAAGAAGTGAGTCACTGGCCAGGTACTACACGGAACCTCTTTTTTTCATCTTCGTCTTTCACCTTTTTTTTAAATACGTGTATATAAATGCAAGGCTTTTTTCTCCGCATTCATTTTACTCTTTATCCTCCAAACCCGGTTTTGTATACGGGAGTAATCAATATTTGGTTTCCCCTCCCCTTTACCCCTCCCCCACCCCATTTACCCCCTCTCCCTTCGTCCCATCGCCCTCTTGATTATCTTAATTAGTTATTGCGTGCTTATTACGCACGACACCCCCCCCCCCATCTCCCTCCCTCCCTCACCCCCTTTAGTCTTTAGAGGGGGGGGGGGCGGATATGGTTAATACGGGGAGGTGAGGGTGACAGGGGGAGGTAAGGATGATGAGGGGGGAGGTGAGGGTGATGGGGGCTTACAGGGGGGAAGGTGGAAAAGGGGTAAGACACGTGCATGTTAACAATGAAGCAACAAGAGCGTGACGGGGAAGTAGTTTAAACGCAGCGTTGTGAGAAGAAGAGGCGTGAATATGTGTAAATATGGCTTTGTTTTTCGTTGGTTTTATGACTTTTCAGATTGTCTAGTTTGGTTCCTAGGAGAGAATGAGAGAGAGAGAAGGAAAAGGAAAAGTTGAAAAATACAGACACATACACACACAGAGAGAGAGAGAGAGAGAGAGAGAGAGAGAGAGAGAGAGAGAGAGAGAGAGAGAGAGAGAGAGAGAGAGAGAGAGAGAGAGATTTTGACAAGTTTATTGAAACAAGTGATTACGTACATCTCAAAAGGATGAGGTAACATAGGTTATTGTCACCCCAAGAGAGAGAGAGAGAGAGAGAGAGAGAGAGAGAGAGAGAGAGAGAGAGAGAGAGAGAGAGAGAGAGAGAGAGAGAGAGAGAGAGGCAAACAGGGAACTAATCTTGACTGATAGGCTTGGCTAAATCGATCTGATTCCTATTCGCATCCAAATAAAATCCAGGTACCCTACATCTTTTCAATCGGGAAAATCATTGCACTGTTGTTAGATAGGTGTCTGGTACTGATATCCATAAATGTTGCAATTGTAGAATTAACTATTAAACCCATTTAGATTCAAGTATTTCTATTTCTAAAGAAGAATGCGCCAGCCTTGAGGCATCTACATACTTCCTGCTGAGAGGAGTATACAATTATGGTCATAAACTGTATAGCTGACTTTCTCCGGTAGGGTATGCCGGGGCGCTGGTACCACTGATATCTGGTTCTTGGGATTTGCCGTGGTTATGGTACCACTGATGCCCGGGCAAAACTGAGATCTCTTGAAACCTATCTATTATGGAAGGTCAGTTAGTATGTTACGACTGATTAAAATATAGGCATCTAAATATTACTCAATTTTATAACTTCGTGTCCGATAGCATTGCGGGTAAAGTAACTGTATCAACCAGTTCCTTGGCAGGTAATTATGTGTTGAAATGATGTGTTGATCTCCGGAGGCCGGCGATCTCCAGGTAAGAGAGGCAGAGGTGGCGCCAGTACGAACAACGAGGCGGCAATCAATTATGGCGGTGCTGCCCTCTGACGGCCGACATCAGAAACACGCCGGATGTTTTCGTCGCGAATTATTACCTTTTAGAGGCGTGTCCTTTTTTTGGCTGTTGGCGGAAATGGTAATTGACGTTTGTATCAATGACGTGGTCACAATATTACGAGACATTAAACGTTATAAGTGGCGAAAATGCTTCCGTCATATCAGAGGAAAAAAATATGTAAAATAAGTTCACAGGAAGCCTTCGACCCCGTAAGATAAAATCTCTATTTATATCAGTTCTTGGATCGGTTCGCTTAACAAAGACGACGGGAAGTTGGAGAGAATAACCTCCTCTATTAATGAAGAGGTAGCTGAGGAAGTGACATCATTCATTTACATACTCTTCGTCTAATTAGAAAGGATCTCCCAGCTTGGTTGTTATTAATCACCATGTGTAATTAATAACCCCCCCTCCCCTCACTCAACAGGAAAAAGTTATGGGGTCTTTTTTCTATACCTTATGAACGTTCTTTCGTAATCGTCGCCTCCCCCCTCCTCTCCATTCTAGCATAGCGTGTAAGGCACATAGAAAATAAGAAAGCAACACAAGAAATACCAAGAACCATTCGGCCGTGAGGATAGAAGAGCCTCTCAGGGGATGGAGAATGCGAGGCGGCCACATAGGGTGCCATCCAGACAGCAGGAAGGCTCATGAGACGCTGCTGAAGACTTTCTCTAGCTCGCACTTTCTCCGTGAGGCAGCTGGTGGTGGTGTTTGGGGTGGTCGGTGTGGCGGGGCGCTAGAGGAGGGGAAGGGGGAGGGTGGAGGGGGAGGGGAGGTAGAAATGGTAATGATAATCTTGTGCGATGATGGAATATGGGATATGTCAAAACGGCGGGATTTATGATTCGATTCGGATGGTGAAGCGGGTCCCCTCACCAACAAGGTATCAGATTCGTTTTGGATTCTTTTTTTCCTTTATTATATGTGATGTTAATATATAATGACAAACATATTTCGTCAGATCAGTGTCATTTAAGAAAAATAATATATATATATATATATATATATATATATATATATATATGTCACTATGTATAATTGGAAGAATGAATTCCGTCATTGGAAATCAGTTGTTCGAAAGGTTTTCGTTCAAATTCACTTTTACCATCAGATCAAAATCCAAAAACAATGTGTTTGTAAGTCACTGCTTTTCCATACTTTTAAGCCTCTTGATCATAACTCAAACTATTGTGTATTCACCCTCGCGTAATACAGTTAGTCAAGCAAACTCCATCTCTGCGAAGCTTATCTCTCATCCCCCCTTTCTCTCCCTGCAGGTTGGTAGCTGACGTAAGCAAGGTCATGTTGGAGTGGGAGTGGTGCTTTGTAAGTATGGCGGAACCGTTCCTTCCCTGAGCAGCAACAGTTGTATGTAGTACACTGGCCCAGCAGCATTTGTGTTGACGCTCTTTATGCAATTTGCATAATCTTGCGTCTTAAATCGTGCGGCACGTTGGCGCTCATTGCCTTTTCGGTGCCCTTTCTGTGTCCGTTTATTCAGCGCTGCCTCGGCTTTAGTCTTCCTCTCTGATCTTTCTTCTTTTCTTTCTCATCATTCCTCTTTCGCATTGCTCCCCATAGCCATTGGCAAATTGCAACCATCTGCCAGCCGCCTGTTGATTCCTGGCATCTTATCTCTCATTGACTACCAGTTCCACTAGTCGAGCTTGGTGGTACCACTTACCACTCGTAAGATAGGATCATTCACTCACTAGCGCTCTATCTTCCTACGCTTGTGTTCACATCTACCACCTGCTACCCTCCACCCGTCACTGCTTAAACTCTCCTACACATACCTCTGCCAGTCGTCGTTCTCCACATGAACCCTCCACCCACCTTTCACCGACCACCTCTCGCTTGCATTCGAAACCATCCCGTCCCCCTGCTTGTTTATTCTAACGACTTCTCATTTCCGGTCTTGTCGTATGGTTATTTTAATTAGGTATCACAGGTAGAACAACAGGTGTTTAATTGTTTGTAAAACTGGTCACACGCCAAATTGTTCGTGGCTTTGCAATGTGGTCCCTGTTACTGTCCCCTTCGTTTTTTTTTTCTTCTTCTTCACTGTTTCATTTTAATCAAACTACGTAATGTTAGTTTCTTGCGTTCCTGATTCGTATACTTATCCATCATTTATTCATGTTGGCTCGATTATTTGATCACATCATTGTTCTGAGCTTTCTTTAGTTCTGCATCGTTGAGTTTTACGATATTTTTCCTTCACATTTTTCCTCGGTTCGTGCTGCAGACAGAGCCTGGTGCTTTTTGTTAATAGGGTTATTCTTTCTTCTATTGTACATTTGTTGACTTTCGCATTTTTTTCATTCGTATTATTCATATAATTTTCTTCTATTCCCTCTGCCTAAATATTATGTTTTGGCCTTTTATTGTTTGTATTGTATTCCCCATGAGCTAAAGAGGGAAGCTTGGGATCCCCTGTGTACCTTTAAGGGATTGCTTTATTTGGTATCGATGCAATAGACAGTGCGATGGCGTTCCACCTCCATCCATGCCACTGCCAAAGCTACCCCTGTAGTACCATTATCAACACCATTCCATCACCACCGCCTCCACCATCACCACCGCCTCCACCATCACCTACATCGGTTTCTGACACAGAAGGCGAAGAACAGCCTCGGGCCAAGATGAGATGCAGGTCATTATGGCTTCGTTCCTTTGTTAATGCAGGTTCGTGGAGAATTAACGAGTGTATCCTGTAATTTATATTGAATAATTTCGACAAGCGACGTGTATCCCGCTTCTTCTTGTATTGGACTCGAATCTGGGAAAGATTGCTTGAAGATGCAATTTTCTTCTTCAAGGCTTTGCGACCATTTGCTACAGTGCCCGGACTTACAGTCTCTTGTGTGGAGCCATTTTTTCGTCGTGTGAGCATGGAATTTACCAATAATAGATGCTAATCTATAATTATCCCTCCATTGGCAATCCCGCCTCGGTCCACACAAGCGCCACTCATTCAGCCATATGTCAACAAAGGCCGAGCGTCCGCCCACCTCAGGTCAAAGGTCGTCTACCCAACGCCAGGTCAGATGACAACAAACGGACCTTTGTTGAAACGTGACCATCCTTCGCCAAACACGGGCACGAGAGCCCTGGGTGGGCGGGGTGGCCTGAGCTCCGTGCTTGCTCCAGATACGACGTCTAAACACGGCGACGTTTCGGGGTCTCAGACGCTCCGAAGTGCGTCGTCCGAACCCCAGGCGAAATGAGGCAGTGTCGAAGGAAGCAAGGGATGTTAAATAGGATCCAGTTTGGAGCGATGTGCCGGTAGAATGTCATGCTATTGTAATTGCTGTGACGGCAACGGCCTCTGCGTGATGTTCCTACGAGCAGATGTTTGGCTCGTAGGTCGGCCGGGAGGGTCAGCGGCCAGGGATGCTTTTGTTAGGGAACTCACCGAAGACGTGTTTGTTTGGCCGTTTATGTAGACATATCTGCTTGTGTGGGTTAATTTGTTCCTGTGACTATCCAACCTCATCTGCCATTCTTTTTCTTTTGTGTGTGTGTGTGTGTGTGTGTGTGTGTGTGTGTGTGTGTGTGTGTGTGTGTGTGTGTGTGTGTGTGTGTGTGTGTGTGTGTGTGTGTGTGTGTTTGTGTGTGTATGTGTATGTGTATGTGTATGTGTATGTGTATGTGTATGTGTGTGTGTGTGTGTGTGTGTGTGTGTGTGTTTTTATGTGTGCGCGCGCGCTTTTGTCTGTGTTCAGCGTATAATACAACTTCTAAATTCGTTTTTCCACCGTTGCCACATCTACCCAGACTACACAAACAAAAATACAGCCCCTTCAGTAATCACAATTTTCCTGATGATGGAAGCATAAAAATGAAAAATAGCGAAGCAGCGAAGCAGAGATGATTCCATCCGAAGAAAACGAGAGGAGAAAAATAAGCATAAAAATAAGCATGAAAATGTTAATGACAGAAACATGACTGAGTTCCCCCACGGCCACTTTCCCTGCTACAAAGCGCTCTAACTGCTTCACTAATCACATTCAAATCATTTCCCGGAATTTGATAATTGACGAATGACGAACATTTCGTCGCTCCCGCTCGGGCCTTTGGTAGCAGTCGATTCGTCGAACTTTTTTTTTTTTTTTTTTTTTTTTGTCGTTTGAGAGGGAATTTGTTTGAAGGAATGCGGGGCTCACATAATTACAGTTATAGGATTTGAAAACATGAGAACTATCAAGTGGAGGAATGGTTGTTAACATGGAGTGGCTTTTGTTGTATGTATTTGGATATAATATGTGTGTGTGTGTGTGTGTGTGTGTGTGTGTGTGTGTGTGTGTGTGTGTGTGTGTGTGTGTGTGTGTTTGTGTTTGTGTGTGTGTGTAGTGATATATATGTATATATAATGCACACACACACACACACACACACACACACACACACACACACACACACACACACACACACACACACACACACACACACACACACACACACACACATACACACGCACATATGTATGTATGTATGTATGTATATATATGTATATATATATATTTATATATACACACACACATATACATATACATACACACATACATACATACATATATGTGTATATATCACTGCATGTGTTACATTTGTATTAGTTTATATGATATTCTTATCTATAAAGAAGCCATCCATGAAACTTATCCAGAAACTTATTGATTTCAAAAAGGACCTCGTACGCCTGAAAGACTTCTTACGTGGCTCAGCCTTGAAACTGCCACGGTGCTTCGAGGGACTGCACGTTTTTGGAGCAACAGGAGGGGATGCGAAAGAAGGCTGGCAGGTGGGGGAGTGTTGAATATCATGAATAACATTGAATCGAGATGAATATTAATGAAACCTCCCATTGCCATCCACCTCCCGTCGCTGCTCTGAGCCCTCGACCCGTCGCCTTGAGACTCGAAGCTCCTTCTGTGTCCCACACAAGCGTCGCAGCGCCTCCTTCAGCCGGTCCTCCTCGCCAGGCAGCTAGGGGGATGGGGGGATGGGGGGGGGGAGGAACGCGGTAGCCCTGGGGTGGCTGTAAACACACCCGGGAGGAGGAGTCACGCCCTTAGCCCCGTGTCCTCACCCACGACAGTCAAGGTGACTCACGGGATCTTGGGAGGTGTGGGAACTCCCGGTGGGTGTGGGCGGCCGGGCTGCTTCGGCGTAGGAGGAGGGGAAAGGGGAGGGGAAGAGAGGGGGAAGGGAAGGGAGAGAGGGAAGGGGAAGAGAGGGGGAAGGGGGAAGGGGGCCCGTGGGAACTTGTTCTCTTGGATTAAGAGTCAAATTGATTTGCAAGTGTGTCGTTTGATTATATTTTATATTATTGTTATTCATATAATTATTAACACTCATCATCGTTATTCCTATAGTTAGACTTTTTTCTGACGTTTGTCGTTATTACTGATAGTGACATTATACATTCAGTACCTGTTGATTTTGCTATAGCCACTGTTCGTATTTATTATTAGTATCATTATTATTATCATCCTTATTGTCATTACTGTTATAATGTATTTTAGTTTTATTATATTATCTCACGTCTTTTTCTTCACATACCAGATAGTAAAGCAATATGACTTGCAAATTATACTGACAAACATGCAATATACGACATACTGTGCGAAAAAGTTCATTATAATACACCACTAAAACGTCGGGCCGTCTCATTCATTGTGATTCATTCCTAGATAAATATGCACAACATTTTTTAATACCATTATTTTAAATTGAACTGAAAAAATCGAAGCTAACGAAAAAGGTCTTTCTAAATACACATATTTGTAGTTTTCGAGACTATTTCCTTACATCGCTTTCCCGTTGTTAGGACCTCCGTCTTATCACTAGTTCTCATATAGCACGTCAATTGTCTTCCTCTTTCACTTCCCTATCTCATGTCCCCTGTTCCTTGGCTTCTACCTCCTACTCCCTACCCCTTGCACCTTGCTCCCTACTCCCTACTCCCTACTCCCTACTCCCTACTCCCTGCTCCCTGCTTCTTACCGCACTCCCCAGGTCCTTCCTCCGCCATTCCCCTGTCACCTTTGCACTGCGAGTCACAAAGTCCCAGGAGGGGAGAAGGGGAAGGGGACTTTCTTTCACTATTGTAAGGTGGGGGTGGAGGGGGAGGGGGGAGGGGGAAAGAGAGGTGAATGAAATATGAACTCCACTTCATTTGCACTTCATGAGAACCTCACGCCAGACAAAGGTTCTCTGGAGGACCAGGACAAAAACCCTCCCTATAAATCCAGAAACTTCAACAATGGCATAAAGGTAAAACGAAATTCGGGCTGTTCTGGTCAGTGTATCCCTGCAGGGGTGGGAGGGGGGATCTTGAGAGGGGGGGGGGGTCGTGTTGGCGGCCTGGTCCGGGTGGTCGGTCTACAAGGGGGCTTTTTTTGTATCTCTTTAGACCGCAATACGTGTTCTTTGGGTCTTTGATGGTCTTTTTTTTCATGCCATAACGCTGTTCAAGTTTTTATATAAAGGCTTCTGAGTTTATAGTTTATACAGACAGATAAAGGATAGATTGAACGCATACCAGACTTTGTGCTTCACATATAGGTAGAAAAACGGACGTAATATGGTCGGTCGAGATATGTGTCTCTAGGTGAATAAACATATATGCTCATCTATACAGTACTGTAGTGCTTGTAACGAAATGGCAAATTAAATCTGTGCACAGATAGGAATATTCTAATTTTTCGTAAGTTTTTAACTAAGTGTTCCTTTCCCTATTCGCAAAAAAATCATAATCATCCTAGACTAGAGACTTGATCTCATCCACCTCAACATCCAGACCCCTCCCTTTTACTCCATCCCCCCACCCCCCTCATCCCACACCCTGAAATCCCTCCCCAATTCCCTCCTAACCCCCCCCCCACCCCCACCCCAAGAGAAAAAAAAATCCCCACACCCTGAATCGCATAACTTTCGAACGCGTCAACCTGCCAGAAGGAGAGAGACTGAGCCTACCTCCTCCTTGACCTATTCCTTCCTCCTGCTCCATGAATAGGCCGTTCCAGCCTCCTATTTTTTCTAGGTGTCGCCTCGTCTCTCGTGGCTTTTGGAAGACTGGAAAATGGGCCACAAAGCACGGAGTGTCACAGAAAAAAAGGAGAGCGCGACCATTGGTGGCGGCCCTGTGTAAACACGCCACGGGATGTTCCTGATCCTCTACTTGTGGCTCTTTCTTTGGGATAATTCCCCTCCATCAAGACACATTCTTCGTCCGCCAAGAGCTACGCCTATACTTTACAGTTTTGCCTTTCCCTTTTCTTCTTTTTTTTCCTATTCTCCCTCCCCTCTTTTCTTTCTTTCATTCTTTTTTTTTTCTCCCCCGCTCACTCCCTCCGTACCTAAGTCTTTCTTTCTCTCTCTGTCTAAACTTGTCAAAAGTTTCTCTTTCTTTCTTTCTCTCTCTCTCTCTCTCTCTCTCTCTCTCTCTCTCTCTCTCTCTCTCTCTCTCTCTCTCTCTCTCTCTCTCTCTCTCTCTCTCTCTCTCTCTCTCTCTCTCTCTTGCTCTCTCTCTCTCTCTCTTGCTCTCTCTTGCTCTCTCTTGCTCTCTCTCTCTCTCTCTCTCTCTCTCTCTCTCTCTCTCTCTCTCTCTCTCTCTCTCTCTCTCTCTCTCTCTCTCTCTCTCTCTCTCTCTCTCTCTCTCTTTCGTTAGTATCATGCCGCATATGCCATAGTAAGCCCTCACTTAAGAGCCATCAGTGATCATTATCCTTTCTGTAATATGAGGCACATATGACCTCACCACACTGACCACGACTGACCTTAGTCAACATACAGTGACCCAGTGTGTTGGTCTAATAAGTTTTAATTATACTTATGTTTGTTTAACATCTGGAAATAAGAATTTTAAAATGTTATTTAATAGGATCATATTGACCTGAGGCGTTTATGTCTAGTTTTGTATACGTATTCTACTTGTAAATATGGTTATTTTCCAATTCAGAGGTCTTTTTTTTGTATAGGAAAGGCTTTACTCGCAGACTAGGAATAGTACACACACACACACACACATACACACACACACACACACACACATACACACACACACACACACACACACACACACACACACACACACACACACACACACACACACACACACACACACACACACACACACATTCATTCATTCATATCCTGTTAATGAATACAAAATGCCGGGCGGCCACACCTTGTTCCTCCCTCGCCTTCCACTCCCATGCCCCCCGCCAGCAAAGGCGCGTATGCCCCATTATTTACCCGATTTATTATAAAATATCCGAACCCCTGGATCCACAATGGCGTCCTGGACCCCCTGCGTATACCCCTCCCTTTCCCTCTTCCTCCCAGCCTAACCTCGTCTGGCCAAGCACGCTTAGGGGTCGGGGTCGAGGTCAGGTCAGTCCACCCGTCGCGACATTGGTCACGCCCTTGTCGTCACCTAGATCGAGGACGGGGAAGTGATTGGAGGGGGTGGGGGTGGGGGTAAAGGCATCTCGATCGGGATTAACACCAAGATGTCGAATTAACGGGGTGCATTTTAAGGGAATATCCATCTCCTTCAGGATATTTCATGCTCCTTTTGTGTAAGGAGGTTGTGAAACTTACCGTTCCAATCGTATATATATATATATATATATATATATATATATATATATATATATATATATATATATATATATATATATATGAAGAGGACATGGGGCAGTCATTAACTGGTTTAAACTTCCATGGACGAGGTGACATATTGAGCAAATGACAAGTTTATTAATGGTTTTACATAGATAAAAATCTCGCGAATCGCCCTGGACCTCTAGACCTACATTAGCACGTGAGCGTTCGGTAAGCTGCGACCTGGTATGCCCCCCCGGTGACCTCCTGACAAGGCGGCATCGAGCTCACGTGCGCCGTGGTAGATCGCATTAGGCCTCGGTTCTGCGAATTAGATTATGGTATTTTAATGCGCTTAGATAAGCTTATTTCCTCCATGGTGACGAGCATGGTCGGAAATCCGGTCTTGAGGTATTAACTTTTGATGGAGAGGTCTCATTAACTGGCTTTAGCGTTTAAGGTTTGTCTTGCTCTAGTATTTGTAGATGGACTTCATTTTCTAGAGCTGGTATTCCCATCTTCTTCTGTTGATTTGTCTCTTCATCTTGTCGCCTCTTTTCAACTTCTTTTTACATTTATTGAAACTACAATCGTCCACTCTACAATTAGAAAGGATGATAAATTGATATCTCTCAGTAACACCAGCAAGGCTTGAAATAGTCAGACTGCTTTTGCTGGCACACACCTCACTCCGCGTTGAAGCGAACCTCAGCCATTGTCTAGATCCAGCCACAAATGCCGCAACAAAGGCCCTAAAATGGACATATTGTTGAAACTGAAAGGGGCCAAGAATAGAAATCGCAGGACGACCCACGCGCACTAGAATGGCACGAAGGGGACGAGGGACCTGACCCATTTTTTCTCCCCGTGAAAGAGATTAATGCGCTGTACAAGCAAATGAACCAGAGTATATTTTTGGTTAGTGTATAGAGAGGGTACAAAGGGATGGGCGCGGAGGCGGACGTTGGGGAGAGGGGAGGACATCGAGGGATGGTGTAGGCAGAGGAAATGAGTAGGAACACAGGTGGAAGGCACAAAGATAACATTTTCGCACACGCATTTTCAAAATACCTGTTTACTGTGCAGCTCAGAGTCGAGACCAGTTATCCATTTGGATATCGATGAGGGTATGTAGGTATGTTTATTTTTGTTCCCGCATAGCTGATGGCTTCATCCGGCTAGCGATGACTGCAGCTTCCCTAGTTATTACTGTCAGGTATCCCTTGTGGAATCTGTCCCGTCAGATGTCCATCACCTCCCTGTCACGCCGCCTGCATCTCACAGCTTCCCGTCTTGGCTTGCCCCCTTGTAATCGGAGCCGCGCCCTCTCCTCTTCGCCCTCCACCTACCTGTCTCGAGCGGCATCCGTCCGTTATGAGCCGAACTTACACCACGTGATGACGACCGTCTCTCCTTCTACGACTTTACCAGGTCTATACCCAGAGAAGCATTTCCTTTAAGCTTGCTTCGTTGTGTTTCTTATATAGAAAAGTTTTGGTTCTTTGCTGCATCGCAATCTTTCCGGAATTATATATATATATATATATATATATATATATATATATATATATATATATAGAGAGAGAGAGAGAGAGAGAGAGAGAGAGAGAGA
>NW_028234410.1:11901641-11909141 GCF_977035675.1 Penaeus japonicus
TGCGTTCCCACAACCATGCCCAACGTGTCCGAAACCCCGGGCATGGCTGGAACTCTGGTTTAGAATTTCTCTTATGATTTTCATATTTCCTCATGATATGCGTATTATTTGCGTTTCTTCAATTGATGCTAGCGGTTTTGCCGTTGTCTGATTTCTTAGCATTAGTATTCATTCTTGACAATATGTACTATAGAATGACTAGCAGATTCCATAGCAGATATGGCCTAGGTAGCTGTGGCATGTCCGCTTGTCAAAATAAGGTGCTGTGAATTAGTAAGCTCTGATTAGTGGTCTGAGGCAGGCCACGCACTTACAATCTTACTCCCACATCAACTTTATCCTCTTACTGGTATAGAGCTCTAGGTTTTAGTTTGAAAAAAGATCCCGTTAAATCACTTAACCCGGAAACATTTTTTGATGCTATCAGAGAGATCACCCTTCTCGAACGAATTCGATGGTTCTTTTGAATTAGTGATGATACCTTCTTCATACCGTTCATGCGGTAACGTTCTTGAGGGAAGGTGCCATTTCTCGTTTTTCTTAGGCTAAAAAGAAACGGAGATGAAATAAGGAATGATGATAGATTCAGCAGTATTACGTTATTCATCACTGAGTACTATTCTAAAGAACCAAATAACTACGATACATAGCTAAATGACACGGGATATTTCATTCGCTAACTTCCTGCCGATTACCGCGCCGTCTTGGAAGTCGTGACGTAACGAGAAGCAAAGGGAAGGTATGTACGAGAAATCATATTCTAGAAAGTGTTGCTGCCTATAGATGCCTGGTCGGACTTTCCCTCTGAATCTCTTTGAATCTCATCGTGTCTTGTTCATTCGAAGTGGCGCTTTAAAACGAAGTGCGGTTTATGAAATGTGAAAGTAATTCCGAAAGATATTTATTACTCCCTATGTTTTGATTTCGTGTTTCTATAAAGACACTAAATATGAATAAAACAGTTTTGGACAGACTTAGTTTATGGCGATAAGTCGTGCCTTCACATATACCTTAGACTGGGTTCAATGTGTTAGGTTTAGTATTCAAATGGGGCCTTGCTTTTCTACCATTAGGTTATGCCTTTGGGAATGGGGCACTCGGAACAGCGACCCGTATAGTTAACTGTAGGGTAGTCACGACAAACCCATGCCCATTTCACTTCCGCAATGAGTAACCGGGGCGATAGATTAAAGAAATGCGTAGTACCTCCTTCGACATATACTTTAGGGAACTTTCAGGTAGCGAAGGTGAGAAGTGCGGATGTAAGATTGTGCTTAATATACGTCATTTGGGATGATTGCCCGATTTTACTTCATCTCGGCGATTCTTTGAGTCCGGATTGCCGACGCCATTGGGCAGATTGGCGGTTTCTTACGTAACAGGATGACGGCGACCACCACACGTTGATTAACGGGATTCTCGTAACATGCAGAATACCAGGCGTCGGATTGCGTCACGAGACTGTGATTGTCTGAAGACATTGTAGTCTAGGTATTGAGAGACGTCTTGTCAAGAAAACGACCCCGGGCTTATTTTTTTCTTTGTCACTGAAGGGCGATATTTCAAGGAGATTACAACTAAATATCTTACTGCAGAGACTATCATTTCTTTTACTAAGGCGAAGATCCGTCATTTAAAGAATCCTTCCAAAGACTTATAATCGAATGTAAATGTACGTTCCTAATACTGAAGGTATACGTTGTGGCAACATACTATTGACTTATCTCTATGAATTATCTATATGGAAACGGAAAATTTTCTGGTGAAAATGTGTTTGAGGTTCTTCAGACCATCGTGTCATCCCAGCGTTACCTCCATGATAACCACAACAGGTACCGAAAGTGAACAGAACCTCATAAGATCAAGTCGTCGGAAGAGTGATACGGCAGAAAAGGTTAGGCCGACTTGCGCCTGGAAGTGGAAAAGGCTGCTTTAATTGTAATTTTCCAGGTCATTAAAATGGGCAAGGTAATGGTTGTGGTGACGAGAAAAGGGAGCAGTCGTTCTGGCAATGGAGGTATCAGCATACACGTTAATTCTTATTGTCTGTATGATTTTATAGACTTTGGTATTCAGCCGTAGTTTTAAAGTACTTGGTATTATACATGAGTAATTGAATATCTAAAGGTTTACGGTACCGAAAACTCATTCATTCTTTGCAGTGGATAGAGAAGTGTGTTGGATGTTTAGCAGTGTCTGTATCTGATAATGTAGATATTACCTTGTCAAACCCATTTTAAAATTAGTCTAAAATATTACCCTTCGACCAGCAAGACAAAAGATAAGCTTATAAGTTCACGGTTACCGACACATATCAGGCCGTCAGGTTCAAGGTTAGAGCAGTTACCGGCCAGCAAGATGCAAGGTTGCCAACCTTCCACAGACCTGAGAGAAACAAATTGGTCATTACCTTTACTACCAATGAGTTTACATCAAGACAGCCAGAATTAACGATCAAAGTGCCTCGAGACTCTCCGAATTACCATCCACCAAGAGCTAGAGTTACCAAGAAAATCAGCCACATATCGGGTTTGACAGGTAACTGACATGCAGCCCGAGGAGAGCGTGTGTGATGACAGGCTGATGGTCAGACAACCCCGGCGTGGTGTATGTTAACTCGGCCACTATGCAACCCTGATGATGGGGCGGAGTCTCCGTTGGGTACGGCTTGTGCTTTGGGTTCTATTTAAGGCTTTAGTATACTCCTCAGTGTTGCCGTAATGTTTAGGTGTGTTATCTATGAGTCAGAGCAGTTTTTATGGAGATTTTCCCCCCCAGGTTGGGATCGAGGGGGGGCTGGTAACTTTTTAAAAAGCCGGTCTTCTACGGATGTGTAGCATCTGCGAGCTAAGCCTGAGAATTACAGCACGCCGAAATAACCGAGTTTGCATTAATTTAACGTCTCCTAAAAAGAAGGAACGCTTTCTTCGAGGGATAATACATGGCTGTGGTAATTCTAGAAGATTACACGTTTGTAAGCGTATCTGTTAGGAATCAACGACTGTATGTTAAAATTTGTTAATTTCGCTTTTCGTAAGTGTCGTTTTTTGTCGATTTAAATAACTATATGCTTATACAGAGGTATTATTCTTTTTTCTTAGATTTTAGATACGAGGAAATAAGGAATGTCAGGAAAACGTATTTAAATACGGGACAAAACAACAACTAATTCGCATCTCATTCCTATTAAGGTCAATCAAGGTCGGGTAAATTGACTTGCCAACCACATCCTCTCAGCCGACCCCCAGTGCGTGAGAATTTACTAAATTACTGCCTCTAAATTGACCTAGGTTGTCAAAACAAGCAGGGTTCTGCCACGTTGTGTGTGTGTGTGTATGTGTGTGTGTGTGTGTGTGTGTGTGTGTGTGTGTGTGTGTGTGTGTGTGTGTGTGTGTGTGTGTGTGTGCGCGCGCGCGTGTGCGTGTGCGTGTGTGTGTGTGCGCGTGTGCACGTCGTTTCTGACTGTAAATGGGTAGTATTCGTCGAAATCTTTTATGACAGACCTTTTGTAATGCTTAAGATATACTGCTTTAGATATTCCGACCGATAGCCTGTTGGGAGTCAGTGGTTGTGGCGTGAGAGACTGGTCGGGACTGCTGGTCGCCCTCAGACTGCTTGGCATTGTGAGATCAGTATTAAAACGGCAAGAAAAGGAATAGTTAAAAGAAATAAGTGCAGAAAGAAGTTTAAAAAGCTTGTTACACAGCTCGTACTTTATTACATAATATGTGACACACGATGTGAAATAATGAAGATGACATTTTACTGAGGCGGCAGTAGAAGTGGAACGGGGAAGATTTAACAGAGAAGATGAGAGCAGAAGTGGAAGGGAAAAGAAGAGAGGAGGCTGAGGTAATGAGCGGAGATGATCAAAGTGACCTCAAGAATGCGGTGACAGGATTACTACCCCCTCCCCCCTTCAACCCTCCTGACTTGTGATTGCACCCCCTCCCCCCACCCCCAACCCGGAAGGTGAGACGACTTGTGGCCGCCACCGTGAAAAGTACCCGCTTGTGATAGTGCGCAGTGAGAGGACGAAATGGACACCGCACAGATAACGAGCGGTGACGATGCAGGTGAAGGTGAAGTATTCATAGCCGATAAACTACCCTACGCTGTGCAGTAGTAATACCAGTCCTTAGATCGTGAAGGAAATCATACCTCATTTAGAGACCCCCTCCCCCTCCCCCTTAGTGATTGACTCCCATGAGAGGGCTGGTTCACCCCTAATGATCCCTGGGGAACCTGCGCCCTCGTCTCCCGCCAGGACACGGCCTCATTATGGTCCTCCAGAAATATATCTTCGTGGAACTGAGACTCGACTGAACCCCGGTGAGATAAGGAACCACTCCCACTTCCGGGTTCGGGCGGGAGCCAGACCTCAGACGAGGGGAACGATGAGGGGGAAGGCGGAGGGAGGCTGGGTGGGCAGGGAGTGAAACTGGATGCCGTTTAAAGGGAAAATAGTTTGGGAAACTAGTCAAACAAGGTCAAACGAGGCGACCTGAATCTGGAGGGAGAGCTGGCCGTTTTAGTTTCAATATTCACGGTTTAACGTTATTTTTTATATTATTTATATTATTTTCCTCTAGTTGTTTTTACCAATGGCTAACATTTCATATTAGTTATATATTCCTAAAAAGGAATTAACAAAAGATTTTGCAAAGTTAGATACATGTGCCTCTAAAATCGGAATAGTCAGCAAACAAGTTATTTTCCCCGTGGACTGAAAGGACTTTACATGTCCTCTCATTTGTTCATGTCTCTACTCGCAAGTGCTTTTGAAACTTTGAAAATACTACAGACTTAAAAAAAAAACGTCTCCCCACTTCTCATTTTTCTGCACTTGTCATTTCTTTCTACTTAACATTTTCAGTATATTTTACCCGAGGATTTTCGTTACCTTAAAAATGAAGCTTCTCCCCGCCAAGTTAACCAGAGCCTGACCACCCCCTCGACCCCCCACCCCTCCCTCCACACATGCCCACCCCCTTCCCGTGTTGGCCCTGACCCTCGCCCGCAACTTCCTGCCTGGGTCACATGCCCTGGCCTTCCTCTGGGAACATTTTTTGAGTGTGCTTCTGTCTCGAGAGGGTGGACCACAGCTTCATGAGACTGTGCAGACGCATTTCATTTATATATTTTTTTTACTGCTAGTTTTATTCATGTTTATTATTGGTTTTATACGTACCTTATTGTAGATATACAAACATTGATGATTAAAGAGCAAACGTGAAGAAAAAAAGGGGATAATATGAACAGGTGAGCCTGCGAAAACAATCGCAAATTTAGGCATCGATGGTCGAATCACAAACAAAACAACGCCAGACTTTTATATGAGCCCGTCAAGCCAGAAGACTTTATCGCACGTGTGAAAGCTGGCTCCCACACGTCTTCTCTCGGGTGTTACTGCATTAAACAAGTGCTGTAACATTTTCCGAGTGAATGTGAGGGTATTTGCAATTTAAGTATGTGCATCTCTTGGCGCTTTTTTTTTCTTGGCGTTTATTAGGTGTATATATATATTTTTTCGAGCAGCTATTTCGTTATTGTAGTGTCAGTTCTTTGTTTATATAATTTCTTCAAAAATATAAACATATATCCACCATTCATGGATCGTAGTGTCCTACCTCCCTGCCGTGGGCCAATGTACAGAATAAGAACTTACGCCCAATACAAACTAGAGACTAGAGAATGACACATCCCTCTCCCAAGCTCGCCACATGTTCATCACAATTAGCATGAACATGACCACAAACAATTGGAACCAAGATATACATCATATTCAGCCCGGGTCTTAACTCTAGACGCGGTGTACATAAATCTTCACTCGAGGAAGCTTTCATTTCATCTGTCAGAACCTCAAGTTTATCTATTGCCAACGCTTTTATTGTTGCTTTCACACACACACACACACACACACACACACACACACACACACACACACACACACACACACACACACACACACACACACACACACACACACACACACACACACACACATATACACACACAAAAAAACAACAACGCAAATTGAACCCATGGACACCCACCAGTCCTGACTTCGCCTGTCGATCCCTTATTGTGGAAAGATGCCTCGTCGCACCCAGGGTAACCACCGCCCTTTACTCTGTTAGCATTCAGCTTATGTTATCATCAGACTTTGACTTGGACTCACAGGGATGATCAAATATTTACATGTAAGAGTCTCTCGGGCGCAGTCAAGTCGAGTCCCAAAAATTAACACCTCACAAGTGCTTAATCCTCGAGCTCCCCATACAAGGAGAGGGCAACAGCGAGCGGAAACGCCCCGCCATTATCTTAATAGAAAATAAAGTTGAAAGCTTCATGCCGTGCACACAACAACTGGCTAACACTCGCTGGGACCGTGGAACCAAATTTATTTTAGCGCGGAGGACGCTACGGAGGCTTGCTTTTGCGGCACAGGAGACTAAAAAATATGTTCCTGAATTCCATAAGGACGTTGAATAGGGGGCGTTGTTTATGTCTAACACGAGGTAAGGAGTATAACTAATTGATATCGTTAATGCTTTTAGGGGAAACAAAAAACAAACAAACTCATATGCGAGACCACAATACGAAAAACAAACTAACCGAAAAGGACTAGAGTTCCCCACGTCCCATGATAAAATTAAGATAGGTTGCAAGCGTAACCTTATCGCAGTGAGGAGCAAGAGATACGGAGTCTCCCACCCTCAGTCCTTCCACCGCACACTCCCGCCCAGCCGGGGGTCCTGCACGCCCAGACTGCTATATGTACCTGTACTTCCTCCATCGATACTGTTACCTGAATTAACTACTCGCTTTATTCACAAGATATAGTATTACCAGATATTTTTTTTAGGTTTACAGTCTACTGATTATAAGTTACACTTACTCATGCGATTAGCTAATAGTGATTTCCGTTCAATTTAAAGAAAAGTGCAGTGCTGAATAGATAGTTGCAATTGGCAAATTGAAATGGTAAAATAAGAATATCTTAGGCGTGAAAAGAACGAACACTTCCATACTCACAGACGATAAATTGCATACGCCTAAAAATTCCTAACATTCATAAATTATAGAATTCTCAGATCCATAAACTACACGCGTCTCACACCCACAACAGCACTACCTCGCCCACACCTTCGCCCGTAATGACTCAGCCTAACCCCGCGCTCATACCATATTCAATACTACACGGGTAATCAAGTTGCAGGCTCCACACCCTTGTTTTCTGCAATATGTTAACGCCAAATAAACCATATTAGTATGCAACCCTGCATCTTGAGGTAGCCTGGTGATACTCCTGCCATGAATGAGGGAGTGTGGCCTACACACCTCACTTCGCCGATCCTGTCCGGCTGGATTTTCTCTGAGATATGTATTTATTATTTATAAATCTTTTGTTTACTGCGCGTGAGTCCATATACGTTGTATTTATTCTCGAGTTGGGGGGTTAATTGTCTGGGATTTCTTTCTTTTTTCAACTTAACC
>NW_028234410.1:11914141-11924141 GCF_977035675.1 Penaeus japonicus
GAATTGTAAGTTTATTCAGATTGATCTAATCATATATTTTACCACACCTCTATGTTTGGCTGGGACAATATATTCTTGATATTGGTTAAAGGAATGATTTATAATTTTAGAAGATAATGATATATATATTTTTTCTTTTCTTTTCTTTCTCTACAATCTATTATATATTAATGTGATTATGCCAACTTATTTATTTTCATATTTTTGTACATATGATGATGTTATTCTCTAATACTGTTTGCTTTTTGCAGAGAAATTGCCTTGGAAGTACTGAGTCAGGAGCCAGTTGGAGCCTTCATGGTTAGAGAGTCTACCAGTAAACCTGGTTGCTATGCACTGAGTCTAAGAGTGCCACGGGACTTCACTGTATCCGGAATTGCACACTATTTGATTGTAAAGACAAATAAGGGATACAAAATCAAGGTATGGATGCTTTCTGAGAATCTATTAGATAACTTTTATGTATCATGATAAAAAGAGCAAATAAAAAAATGAAATTGACAAGCATTGCATAGCATCAATAATGGAACTTAAAACATAACTGTTTTACTGACAAAACATCTTTCCTTCTTTCAGGGCTTTACAAAGGAGTTTAATACCCTGACAGCTCTGATCACCCATCACTCTGTCATGCCCGAGCTGCTGCCATGCCCACTGTCATTGAGCCGATATAATCCAACTTTCACCTCTGATGATCAGAATCGCAATGATTCCAATGATGATGACCCTGATTACAACACATTATCTGACTTTAGAAAAATGATGGCAGATTTGAATGTCTAAAAGTCATCAGTCAGAAGAGCTTAAGAAATATTTGAACTTATAAGAGATTATATATAAATTTATATATATCCTGTACAGAAAAAATGCTAAGGAATCGCATTGTATAGTGTTTGAGCGGGAATTATTATATTATAGCAAAATAGCAAAAATGGGACAATATTTTTGTAATTGACTGCAGAATAAACAGTACACCAAAATTGTGAGAATGAAATTTTCATTGTGTGTATTGAAATATGATAGTGAAGAAATGGATGAAACAGGCTAAATTTTCGTGCAAAGAGTTTCAGCTTTGCAGTTACTAATTGCAGAGGAGTGAGACTGAGAACTCTACAAGAGATTAATTAAACCTATTTAATGTGGAATATAAAAATAAGAATGATCAAATCAAATGTATGTGATGCAATTAGTTAAGTGGTGCTTAGGTAGTATGTTGTATACAGTATATTCAGAAATATATATATGAAATTTTTTCCACATACCAGGGAGAAAAATGTTTCCCACAAAGCACAGCTTTTCTGATTGAGTCGCAACGTTTGAATGCATGTTGGAAATGACCAGTCCTGAGTTCACATATTTGAAAATAAACATTTCAAGGTCAAGAACAGTGTCCTTATGTATTTTTGTCACAAAGTGATGACCACTCTGTGTGATGTTTCAGTGCCACTTTTATATGTTGAACTTTAAGAATACTACAGTATAAACGCAAGTTCTGGAATACCATGTATATTTTCATGTAGTATAGAGTGTTACCAAAATTTCAAGATCTTTGCAATGAAACAGAGGAAAAGATAAGAATCATCTGAGCTTGTAATAATACATTGTCATTTATTTGAAGCTCAATTTAAAATAGTTTATCTCAAAGTGCCAAGGATTCACACAGCTGATTTATCAACTACTTTGAAATTCAAAACAATAACTTTTCTTAAGAGAAGCTGTCACTGAGCAAATGATTTTCAGACATACCTCTTTTATCAAACGTGTAATTACTGTACATTATTTATAAATCATTACTGGTTGGTTGTCTGTCTTTGTTCAAAGGAATTCATTGCCATTGACAGTTACTTTGAGCCATCCTTCACAATTCTGCACCTTTGCAGAGAGTGTGGTAAGGATCTCGTCATACAAATTTCTCTCATGCTTGTCACATGTGATATCTGAAAACAAGAAGCATATTGCAGAATTTTGGAATCTTTTTCTTTCTGTGTCTCATTGTAAGTCTAACACAAAAATGATTTACTCTCCTAAATAAATGTGGGCAACTGTACACACTGATACATTTTCATAATTTATATACACAAAGGTATAAATACTAGGTACATACTTTTCCAGCCTTTTTGTTCTAATAATGTAATTACAAGAGGGATTGAAGAATACTGAAAGGGTAGAAATAAATTATGTAACTGTTCTAGAGCCTTATCCATGTAGGTTTATACCCACTTTATGTGTAGAAGTCTGACATTCTACTATGGCTACAGTTTTAAGGTATTGAGCCAAGTAGAATGAAGACTGTACATGTTGAATGGTTATTTGCTTATTAATAGCACCTTCTTCCAAAGAGTGTAGAGTAATCCCCCCGTTAAAGCTTTATTGTGATATCAGCAAACTACAGAAATTAGTATGTGTGTGTAGCACATGAACCTGCTATTGGACACCTTTTACTCCACTTATTGGGGAGAAATGAGCCAATGGCTATATTTCAAGGAGATAATAGCCTCTTAAACTCATGTTTTAGAATATGGACTGCTATTTCTTTTATGCTATGGAAGTCATTTAATGTGATATCTATGTATATTTTATACACTTGTATCAGCTGATACACCTTAAGTCGTTTCTTTTATACTGAGACTGAGTATAATCTCTACAGGACATGCTGTAGTCATAAACCTCGGTCCGTATTTAGAGTTGTAAGTCAGGCATAACCAAAATAGGAAAACACAGTAGCTGACATACCACAATAAACTAATGTTAAGAAAACAATGACAACCACTGGAACTGCTTGAGAACTGTAACAAACTAATGAAGACAAGATAACCAAGGAATTATTTCATCTTGGGGAAAAGAGTCACTTTTGAGAAACTGTCTCCAATAGTTTGAGTCACTTCTTTTTTGAACGTGTAACATACTCCATGTTTGTTTCTCTCAGCCCTACTGAAGGTTTGTTAAGAATACATGTGGTCTCTTCATCAAGTCATTAAATACTTTCTAGATCAAGCATATTTGGTTGAAGAGTAAAATAGTTTTCTGTGCTTTTGCTTTTCAACTTATAAAATGCTACAGTCATGTTACAGATTACTCTAAAATTCAACGCTTTCTGACAATTAAGGATGTACTTTTTGGTTTTCTTTTAACCCAAATTGTCCCAGAGACCAAATATGTGTTCTTAATTAAACTGATTATTAAATTATGTTGGTTTATCTCTCTGGTTTTGTTTTTTTGTTTTTAAGTGGATGCACTATCTCATGGGTAAATCTGCAAAACTTTGAAAAGGACATCACATCTTTCTCAAACTACAAGGATGTTAAAGAATTTAATCTCAACAACTAATAACCATTCCTTTTCAAACCATGTTCATGACTGCAGTGATCATCACCATCAAATATAGAAAGGCAATTTTTTATCACCACCTTTTGGGATATTGTAATTCTTCAATCTCATCATTAAAGCAAGTCCCAGAAGACAACATCAGCCAGTGATTCCTATACAACTACTATTATGCCAAGAGATAGTGATTTCTTCCATTTAAATATCACATTTCTCCTACTTGCATAATCTTTATTTTGATTCTTTGCTTCACTAATGTGTGCAACATGTATATGTGTAATATATACTATATAGATCCTACTTACATGCAGTAATATTCTACCATCAAAAGTATGTTAATAAAAGTGAATATTTAATCATTTTTTTCTTCTTCCTTTAAACTTATGCTTTAAATTGGTGCTACAGATATTTTCAGTCAGTTATCCATATCAAATCAAAGTAATCCAAAATATTTGCCATATGTATGATTAAAGTTTAAAAAGAAATGTTTGCATGTCCTCAGTCAAGTATCATGTGATTATAATACTACATTAGTCAGGAAATAATGATGATGCACGATTTTCAATTTTGTATCGTGCAAAAAAAAAGGCATTAAAATAATAAAGATAAAAATAAACTTGGTATGTACCTGTGACTAGCTATTTTCAAAATATCAAGAATATGTCCTGGAATTAATTCATATATATAAATATAAATATAAATATGTATATATGTATATATATATATATATATATATATATATATATATATATATATATATATATATTTGTGCTGGAAATACATAAACTTATGATCTAAATACCAGTAGGCATAATGTAAATGAATCTAAAGGTTACAAACAGCATCATCATAAGTACATGCATCATTAATATAAGTGTACGTGTATTGAAGGGAAATAAATAAATAGATTAACAGCCACTGCATGTCTGCACAATAAAGTTACAAAATCTAGTTAACCCATTCACACCAGATGATGTGATATCATGCAATTAGAACCTTCTCATGTCATGGTCTCTCCCTGTGTATAAACATTTTACATAGTTATGTTTGTATATACACATTGTAGTATCATTTGTACATAATTATTTTTCTTGACTAGTCAAAAATTGTAAAAACATACTGATGAAGAGCACTTTGAGAGGCTCAGTGCGGTGAGACATATATTTGTACAACCTTGTTTTCTTGCCGCTGAGAACACCATTAGGTAAATATATACCTTGATGTGAATGGGTTAATCATATCACAAATGTTGATAAATTTTATTAGTGTCACCCTTAATGAAGCGTCTCTAACCTCAAATTATGTTAAAGATATTTAAACATGATTGGACCTTGAATTCTAAATATATTGTTAGCAATATCATGATGATACTTTAAAAACTTCAGTCAATTTACCCTTTCTTCTGCAGTTGTTATTTCAAGTATCCATTAATTGTCTATTACAGGATATTATGGACAGTTTCTCTCACTTAAATTACATAGTCATGTGCACATAATAAGAGATAAAATCATGAAAGGAAAAATTAATGCAATAGTTTGAATATACAAAATTCTATATCAACATGAATGTCATGTTGTATATATTGATATAGAATGTCAATTAAAATCTTTTTAGTATCATTATGTTAGTGCAAGCTGTCAACACATTGATATAAGTTTCTGGGATAATTATCCTTCTCTTTAGCATATAAAAATTCCCACTGCTTCCTATGATCAGCTTGTTTTATGTTGCTTTCTTTCAAATCATTCCTGGGTTACCTTTCTCTAGCTGTTATAACACTTTTTGCTTCATCCTCAAAATAATCTACTGATAATCCTTAACACAAACTGCTGAACATGTAAATTATAACATAGTTCATTTATAATTTTAACATAATTTTTGATTTCACTGATGGGCAGTTTATGACACAAAAACTCAGGCGATTTAATATAGATTTTATAATACATTGATTCTTTATCAACTTTATTGATAACATGGCATAATTCAACATTGTTGACAATGATGCATGAAATAGTTTCTTTTGGTTTATCTATCAAGAATTCATAGAATATCATAAACCAAATTATGCAATGAGTCACAAGTAATACTCTTGGTCTATATTCTTATTTGAAACAGCAAATAATCCTCAGCATTTTTCATTGTACACTTCTTATATTTTTAGACTATCATACCACTTACTTACATTCTTAAATTAACCTGATGACTGAAGGTGGCAAAGTGTACATGTCAAGGCATCAGCAGCCATTCATCCAGGAGGGATGTGTATCGTGTCATGTCATAATATAAATGGCCTTAGCAACAGGTGGTAAGTTGCCCATGCTGTGAAAGGTGCAGTGACAGATTGTACTTTCTTTGCTCAAAGTGTATTTTTACCATTGTAGGTTAATAATAATAATAATGATTATATACATGCATAGGCACTTCAGATTCTATGGCCAACATACCAGGAGTAAATCCTATCCCCTAGAAAAATACCAGAGTGCCATCTCAAGGGCAGGCCAACACATCAGAAGAAGAGAACAGATAGTGACCAATATAGGTGGTGCAAGGTCTGCTTTGTTTATGGTATGAGGAAGAGGATCCTGATAAATCTTCTCAGTATGGAGTGCCTCTTTGTTAACATACTTGCTTTGACCATTAACATATTCTGAAGCAATGTTAACCCTCTCTGGACGGGTGGTACAGTACTGTACCGCTTATTCAAAAGCCCAGTGGCCGGGCGGCACAGTATTGTGCCAGCCATTTAATTGATTTAGGCCTAAGCGTTCGAAAGCCCCGGCATTGTGACATTCAAGGCTAGAATGCCCCCGTCGTGAGTGGGTTAATCCAGGTCAAATTCCTCTCTTCTACATTTTGTAAATAAAAAAGAAAAACAAATATTCATAGAAATAAGAATCATGCTACTACATCATAAGCATGTTTTTGCCATGCCAAGATACCACATATTTCCTTAACCCATTGGCAGAGGATGGCATGATTTGCTGCAAAGGCAGAGTTGGTCATAGATGCGGATGGCACCTTGCCAGACATGTAAACCAGCCATCCTACTGCACAAACATTTATTTAATACCGCAACCAATGGATTAACACAGAGTGTATATCACATCATTAATAACATGGAGATCATACAACATATATCAGTCTATTACATCCTTGACATAGCCTATCAAATGGCTAATATAGACCTTACAATATGGAAAAAAAAAACAGGAAATCATGCATTACACAAAAAGGTCACCACAAACCATGGGTCAATAGGTGAGAAAGGGTCAGGTGCCTATAAGCACTCCACAGAGGGATAACTAATGACCATGCACTCTGCATAAAAAGCCGAAGTTACAGGATTAATACCTGAACTATAGTAACCAACAGAATGTTAGCAATAATTTCCCTACCCCTTACATATCTTTTAACTGATCATAATCACTTTTCTCTCTGGATACAAGACAGATGAGTGACTGTAACAGACCTAATCGGCAAGGTGGGAAGAAGGGGCGAGGAGAGTGTGGGCTAAAGTCTTCTGACTTAAAGAGAAAACCAAACCCAAGATACACTTAAGCATTTGATAAACATAAACCACTTGAGTCTTCAATCCTATATTCTAAATTAGTTTATGGCTACTCTTAAACTTCTGAATGTAACATTGGATATTGCCCTCAGCCATGTTTATACTTCTCCTTTTACACTTAATATAATACAATATCTTTATTTAAAACAATGAAGTAGTTTTAAGGTATCAGATAATGAAAAGAAGTACAATGAATTAGCAAACAAAATCAATAACAACTATCTATTCCATGAGAAAAAGTGACAAACCCAACCAGCACCTTTTTATTTCTCATCAAAATTATGAAAATTAGATAAATGCTGGAAATGAGAATCTGCAAAAGTTGTTTTTGGAAGTTATGTTATTTACACATAATGTAGCAATAGTTGATGCAAACTTATTTACAATGTATTTGAAATGTGCTACCACTAAAACAGATTTGTTTCTTTCTAAACATGTTCCACTATATATGAGAAATGAGTATATTAACCCTCTCTGGACGGGTGGTACAGTACTGTACCGCTCATTCAAAAGCCCAGTGGTCGGGCGGCACAGTATGTGCATTGTTTTTATTTGTTTTGGCTAATAAATTAATAATCCCTGGCCCCGGCATTGGGACATGGAATCCGGAATGCAGGTTAAATGCATTCAGATATCATTAATAATACTGATGGTAATTCTTAATGTAATCTATGAGAGTATCTTTAAGCTGTACAAGTAGTCATATGCTTGATATGACAAATAGAAACTTATATGATTTAGTATCTTTTAAGCCCGTCTAAAAAAACGCAAACTCAAAATTATGACTCAAGTTTTTTGTAAATGGATGTCAGATTAAAAATCTTTTTGACTAGCAGATATAGTGTACAAGGTGAACATGCACTGAATTGTGAGGTCTTTCTTATCTAATCTTGCCCTAATAAGTTGGTGAGAAGAAGGTCTTATTTTTGCAAATTATTCTGAATAGTGATTGGATGGATATTAGACCAATAATAGCAAATGGCAATAGGAAGTTTATCAACTTCTTTATTGAACAAAGAAAAATATAACACGTTATTTGATACTGAAATGTTCTATAATGCAATAACTTATTTTTCTTCACAAAGATAGACTGAAGAATGAATTTATAAACATAACACCACACACAAAAGATGTAAATCATGGCTCATTAAGAGTCTATGCAATTTAGCTGAAGTAGCAGGACAACAACTCTTTTGTCTGAAGGGGCTATTGCAATAATGTGTGTTAGTTACCAAAACACATAAGCCATGTGCATATTAATCCTGCACAGATCAAAAAATGGTAATTCATCTGCTGCTTTTATTTATTGATAATATATCTTTTCATATATTTTAATCACAGTTTTACAATCATGTCATATCAATAAGTAACCTTTTCTCGTGTACAATAAAATTCTGCCCATTTGAATATTAGCTATAAGGATGCCAGATGAAGCTTTGAGAGGTGACAATTTACTTGTGGTAACTGTGATGTCTTGGAATATGTAGTTGGAACAACTGGATTCATTGAGGATATCTGGACATGATAATCATCTCCATCCTAAGAAAATAATACAAAATGAAGTACCAAAAGTCACAAGATAATTAAAAGTTGACTTTGAAAGAACTTGATACACGTGAGAATAAGGTAATATGTAAATATTTAATATTGGTAAGATCAGCAGATGGAAGAACATTTAAAGTTAAGTGACAGAGCAGTGTGTTTGAGTTTTCATGTTACATGACAATCATGACATCTCAAAAGCCTATGGTAATCACACAAAGATATATCATGTAACAGACTATGATATAAACAAAGGTATTAGTGATACTAAGGCAATGGGGGGCCCAAAGTCAAATCCTGCTTATGACCAGATAAAGCCTTGAACTTGCATTCCTGTGATACGTTATCTTTCTAATTGATTTTTCTAAATTCTTTTAACAATTGATAGTATAATATATTATATGGTATGTAAAATATCTGTCAGGCCTGAAAAAAGGCTGATAAATAAGTAAAATATAAAAGCTACACACTAGGAAAATGTTATAGGTCTGCAATTGCACGTTTACGCAAACATTTTTTCATAAACTCGTATGGAAAACAAATATCGTAGCCACTCAAGTTCTATACAGGTTTCTGGAATGAATTGGTTTAGCATTTTGAGGATTATATTTTGATCCGTATATAAATATTTCAAGAGGGGAATGAAACTGATCTTTGCAACAAGGACTGAAGTGGAATGATAAATTTCTCAGAAATCCTAAAATTGAAAGACATATTACATGCAGATTTTCTCCCTATTCAGCAAGATGCTAAATAGTCATTTTAGCTTCTTCCACAAGCTTATCATGCAAATGGCTAAAATATTTTACGACTGCTGCCTTACTACTACAGATGTTGCTTATTCAACAATTCTGCTATTCTTAGGTTTATCTAAAAATATACATACATATATATATATATATACATATATATATATATATATATGTATATATATATTTATATATCTATATATTTATACATATATATATACATATATATATATATATATATATATAATATATATATATATATATATATATATATATATATATTATATATATATATATATATATATATAATATATAATTATAATTATATATTATATATATATATATATATATATATATATATATATATATATTATATAATATATATATATAATATATTATATATATATATATATATATATTATATATATTATATATATATTATATATATATATATATATATTATATATAATATATATAATATATATATATTATATATATATATATTATATATATATATATATATATATATATATATATATATATATATATTATATATATATAATATAATTATAAATATATGTATATATTAGATATATATATATATATATATATTATATATATATATATATATATATATATATATATATATATATATATATATATATATATATATATTATAATATATATATATATATATATATATATATATATATAATATATATATATATATATATATATATATAATATATATATATATATATTATATATATATATATATATATATATATATATATATTATATATATATATATATAAAT
>NW_028234410.1:11934141-11941641 GCF_977035675.1 Penaeus japonicus
CTGATTCAAAGAATCGCACGACTGCTAGCGGTGGGGATAGCAATTTTCTTTTAAGAAAGCTGAATAGTTTCTAATCATTGCAAAATAGATATACATAGTAAGATAATACAAATAACTTACGAGGAACTGAATTATTACCGACCTCGCCGAAGACATCTCAAGGAATGTTTAACAAGGCAAGGCTATTTGGTCGTTCCTCCAACATGGTATTTTTGAGATGCCTTTATCTGGCATAGATTGGAGAAGGATCTTTGTTTTGTGTTTTACCTGAGATTATGGTTTTAAACAATGATTTTTTTTTTTTTTTGTCTGCAATCTAAGTCAGACACTGGGTGAAATAGAGAATGTTACTCAAGGCCTATATACAGTATTCTCGTAGTTCCGCTCTGAAGCATTCCCATTAAAATATTTGAAATGACTTCCCGATCAACCAGAGGTGAGTCGTTGCCTTTATAGGTTCCTCTCTTAGACATTTAGATCAATCCTATATAACTGAGAGGGTGACTAAAGAAAGTCAGCGGCTTGATTCCCTTATTAATATATGGCCTGAGGAAACTGACATCGTCCTTGGGAAAGCGATGCAGGAAAAGGAGGCACCTCTTCCGGGGACAAGGCGAGGTAAGATCGAGACGTTTTGATAAAGCGAGAACAATCAACTTTTGCATAAATGTGCCAGCATGTCTCTCTCCCAACCTGGCTGTATGTCTGTCTCATTGTGTGTGTATGTTTTACCCTACCCGTGCAAGTTTTCCCCCAGGAAATCTTCATTTGCAAGATTCAGATCAAGGCATAACGTTTCTTGATTATTTCAACCTGGTGGAAAACTTCACATGCTGTTCAAAAATAAGGTCTATATGTAATACATTGAATTTAAAAGACTTTCGCTCCTTTTGATGTGTACTAAATTCCCCAGTAGTTGAAGAGGTACTATGTTACAAAATTGGTAAATCTTCGTATAACTGTGACAAATTAAAATTTCTCTTGGGTTTGAATTATAATTAGTACATATAACTTAAATCGTCTCACATGATTCTATATTACAATAATTCATGCTAAGGATTCAAATCTGTAAATATTGAATTCTTCAGTCACCATGGTCTAAGCTACAGTACATATGCAATATCACACTACAGCCTCGGCCATCTTGGATGAAAGATTAAGTCAATATTTATTCCGAGTATATTGTTATTTCTCCGATTATTTGTTCTTCTAAACTCACCTAACATCTTTAGCCTTTTGAATTTGCCTTTTCTTTTATTTGTAACAATATTGTAATTATGGTTTTCCATCAAACTCATGTCACTCAAATATTATTTATTCACTTTGTTTTAAAAGTACTTTTACCGATTCTAAATGTCTGATTCATTTGCACAATTATTATTTTCCTAGCTTCCGTTTTGTCCTGTTTAATGATTTCAGTTGACACCGTCCTACCAGTTGAACTTGAAGAACGAATTACCTGGCAATTGATTGAACTACGGGTAATCACTCAACAACTATTTACAGTAATGTCGGACTATTATAGTACTTTTCACTCTCGTCTAGGTTTTCTGGGTAACCTTGCTGTACATTCTCTTGCACATTTTCAGGATTTTTGGTTTGTCGTGGATCTTCATTTTTATCCTTTAATCTTTCTACTATTTTTCGTTCGTAATTTATACAATTATCGTTTTTCTCTTTGCGTCTTTTCTATTTCAGTTGCCCCATCGATACCTTGTTTCTCTCCTTTTGTGACGGTTTTAATAACCTTACTTTCGACAACACTTTTATGTGACTGTTTTAATAACCTCATTTTCGACATTACTTTATGTCTGTCTTTCAAGCTTGGCTAGCGTTAGCCAAGGTCTCCTATTATTGTCAAGGTTTCCTACCTATGCCAAAGTCACCTTTGCTAGTTCTGTAATACTTTTTCACACTAACTTTCGAGACGGATATAAAGCGTTGGAACGTATTTTCCTAATCTGCTCTGATTTTATATGTAATTTAATAACCCTAATCCATGATATCATCATGATTTATCGACTGCTAATTAAACTCATTTATAAATTGTCAGTTTTGACGTTTTTCGCCATGTTCACTATTCTCTAAGTTAATTCGAGATTTTTTCTTTTTTTTAAATATTTCTTTTATAGTCAGCCTAGCATATAGCTCTTGTGTAAATGAATTTGTTGATGAACTGCATTCCACATATGTCTCCATACATTCAGCTTCATGCACTGTTGTACGTGACTCGTGGTATTGTTATTACTAGTATTATTAATACAAATATTATTATCATGATA
This sequence comes from Penaeus japonicus, assembly GCF_977035675.1. Lineage (NCBI taxonomy): Eukaryota > Metazoa > Arthropoda > Malacostraca > Decapoda > Penaeidae > Penaeus > Penaeus japonicus. Next base: position 11,936,424 of record NW_028234410.1, read on the forward strand.
ATAATTAGTAGTAGTAGTATCATTACCATTATTGTTATTATCAGCCTTATTGTTTATTAGCATTATTATTCTTTTCATTTGTTGCATTGATTTTGACCTCCATATCTGAATATCAAAGAAGTTTAGGCAGCTACTTATTTCATACGCACAAAGACTTTAAAGATAGTTTCAAGTGTTCTATCATTTTGGAAATATTCACTAATATAAAATATTTCCTGTGCTATTCTATAGAGCCGTCACATCAGATCCAAAATCATATAATATTAAATCACTTATACGATCAAAAGTTGAGCAAAATCTTGAAAGATAGGGAAATAAACATGTAGATGAAGATAAGGCTGCTTACTTGCAATTCATATTCTATTATCTTATATGGCAGTGAATGCTGGACAATCTCACCAACAAGGGAAAAGACTCTGAAGGCTGCAGAGGTATGGTTCTAGAAAAAAAATGCTTAGAATATCATGGACTGGACATATGGTATTTATGTGCGTGTTTGTGTTCCTTTTTAATTTCTGTTTGTCAAGATGGTTATGGTTATTTATTTTTCATACTATACATACATATACTTTATGAATATTGATAAATATACCCTTATGTACGAAGAAGTTTTTAAGAGGGCAGGGATTAAAAGAAATGTGATGAGGGCTATTCGACAAAGTTGAGCTTTCTGGGACATGTTATGCGCAAAGATGAGCTAAAGAATATTGTTCCAACTGGAAAGATTGAGGGAAAGCGTAGCATAGGAAGACAAAGGTTAACTTATGTCAGTAGCTTAAGCAAATGCATGGATATAGGCAAGACAGAATTGTTACAATTATCTCGAAAAAGAGAGAAGTGGAGAACCATGATCGCCATTTAGAGATAGAAACAGACGATCAAAACAATTTAACAATAGAATATGTGACAATAAAATATATAAAAACCTGATAACTACCGTATACCGTATTGTTAAATCACATATTCTAGAGTGTCAGCATACAACTGGGCCTGATTTGAAACTAGCAAATATCAGACAGTCATAGCAGATAGCTACCATTCTCTCCTAAGCCCACTTAGGCAAAGCCGAATCAGTTCCAACCATTATACCAGTTTTATGAAGACATTACGTACACGGTTCCTAGAATGGCATGCTTATTACACGACCAGGAAATAATGATACACTAAATCATTGAGTTTCTAGGCAATCTGAAACACTCTCGCGTGACTTAAAAATACTTTTACAATTACAGTAGATTAATGACAAAATATTGGTTAATTTATATACATTTATACACGTAAAGTGTATTCGTGTGTTACGTATACCTGGATCTAGTATATATGTTGCCGCTCTTGATCTCTATACATGCAGTACATAGATAAAGACATACAAATATAACATGTATCTACACACATGCGAAAGCGTGCGCACATTCACACATACGTGCGTACTTGTATGTGCATTTTACACAATAAAAACATAATGAGTCTTCATAGTATTGTTAATATCTTATTGGTACAAGCAACTGCAGACAATTTGAACTGCCACTGCCACCTCGGCAACTACAACTCGAGCTATTTCCAAGCAAGAAAGCTACATTATCTGCCTGGTCGTTGAATGAGGAATTTGCCATTGACAAAGCAAATTGCCCTAAATTTACATTCGGTGCTTTATAAGAATATGCACAGAAAAAAAAGGTAATCTCAAGTGAATACTTAAACGACATACGTCATTGATTTAGTATTGCAACATAAAAATCGAAGTGAAGTATGCGACAATCTAGCGCTGACATTGATAAGGCTGTATTGGAAAGAACAAGCTTACACAGCAAAGTGAGATTACGGTGAACACTACACAATGCAATGTATATCTTCTGAATCAATAATATTGATTCTTAGTATGCAATGTTCCTTTAAGGATATTGTCGGATCAGCAGTGACTATTTAAGACGGAGACACAATGGCTTGGTTGAATCCGGTTGATATTTCAACAATGTAAATAGTAATGTGTTATAGAATTTGTACTAATATTCTATCGTACTGATTTTGCATTTTGTGTCGAATTTTGCATAAACACTTTTTTTTAGTGTGGTGCAAAATGCAGCGAAAAATATAAAGGCATTGTCAATAAATTTTAACAAAGTATCACGCATGCGGTTTTATGTGTTCAAGAGGACATAAATCAGTGTAATTTTACTTGAAGCAAATTGTCGTTATCAATCGCTCTTCGTGGTTGTTGACAATTAGAGCCTCAAGTCTCACCTTCAACAGAGGACAATCTTTAGTTTATAATTCATCTTTCCGTTTTATATCTCGTTGGGGAAATCGTTATGTCATACTTGGAACTGTCTTTCTTATGGATGTTAAAGTAATTCATAATAAAAAATGTACATTTGCTTTGACAACAACAAAAATGCCCGTTTCCTGAAGATCGACTAAATAAGTGACCTACACACATGCACATCCAAGCAATAATACTTTCGTTGTTCGATTTTTATAAACTACCTGTTTGTGGTTTGCCGTGCTTAATGGTCTTTGATTATTTGTAGATGATGAGTGCCAAATTGTACTGAAATGTACGCATACGCACACACACACCAAGTATGCGTGTGTGTGTGTGTGAGAGAGAGAGAGAGAGAGAGAGAGAGAGAGAGAGAGAGAGAGAGAGAGAGAGATAGAGAAAGAGAGAGAGAGAGAGAGAGAGAGAGTGAGAGTGAGAGTGTGTGTGTGAGTGGAGATGGGGGGTGGGGGATCTGTCGACCCTTATATATGTGTACGTGGGTGGTTGTAGGTTTGTGTGTACGTATACACACCCCTGCATACAAATGATATCAATGCTGGAATACAGGCTTTTATGCTACGTAGTAATATTTATTTTACCATTATGAACAAACAAAGAGAGTAATCAGCCACAATATTGCAGTCTTTGTCAACGTAGGATTATGAAATCTATTTTATTATGTGGATTTAATTGTTTAATATCATTTCACGATCATACTATTCCTTTATCATGAAAAAGGACAAGTTAACCGAATCCTGCGAAGAAATTAGTTTGTCGAATTATGTTTACATTCACTGACGTGACAAGACACCCGTAGTTTACTTATTCAGAGCCTGGTTTGCTAAATATGTTTCCTTAAGAGATGAGACAACAGTTTCGAAATCTATCAAGATTTCATCTTTGTCAAACCTGATGACTAAATCTAATCTTATTTCGAAAGTGTCGTCTCAGCATCCAAACAATATTGCTGAGTTTTTTTTTTTTTTCCTTTCTTTTTTTTCCTTCCTACCATCGTGCCAATTCAGTATTGTGTTTTGGCTGTTATTTACTAACGTCAGAGGGTAAGGGAAGTGCGTGTGCAATGAAAACAGGGATGCTGCTTAGTCTAGCAAACTCCACCTGGGTAGCCTGACATCATCAGGCATACACAGCTGTTTTGTCATTCATCATTTAGGAGGTAATGTTTTAAATAACGCTCTATTCCTTTCGATTAGTCAACATTTGTCAAACTTTTTATGCTTGTATAAAGATTGAAATATACTGATGCGCATTCGATCAATCTTCATATCGTTTCGGAATTTATGTATTTGTAGTTTATTTCTCAAGAACATCCAACAGTATATGCGTAATTCAAACATAACACACTGGCATTTCGTATTAGTTACGTCTCAGCGGGTGGAATATGAGGAACTTGAATTCGATCTACGGATCAACAGGTTGGTTAAAATAAAATGTAACAGCAACATTATTAAGCATTTATTAAGTAGATAATACATGCTGAAGTTAATAATACATAAAAATAACAATTAAAAATTGTGTATGTGTCTGTGTGTGTGTGTGTGTGTCTGTGTCTGTGCGTGTGCGTGTGTGTGTATGTGTGATTTTAACTGGTGCATTTGGATAACCACATCAGTTTAACGAATTTCGTAGATACTTGCGGAAAAAAGAGAACAGTTTCAGAAAGTCGAGCAAGGGTAAAAGGCAACTTCCCTCGAACAAGGAGGGACTTTCTTCACAAAAGACATTAATCAAGAAACGAGACCTGCAGCTGTATTTTGGAACGGCAAGGATTGCGCCATCGATGTATTTGCTCATTGACTGCAATTGTGATAAAGATGTTCAAGCACTTGCGAGGCGTAGAAGGGCCCTCTCTCCTTAGGGAGGAGGAGCCTCGTCTCACGTTTAACTACCAGGATAAGGGGCTGTCTAACAGGTGGCTTGTCAGGGAGGCAAAGGGAATGGCAACTACTGAACGCTAGTATGATTCTGGTGAATGCCAATCGGACTAACCGCGATGCTGATTTTGGACACGGCGACCTCATTATGGTTGTAGGAGGAACTATGTGCACACTAAAGACCTGCTGAGCTGGACCAGAAGAGGTATATCTCCCTCCTGGGAACAAGGGTATCCATGCTAAAAAGGTTACAGTGAAAGCTGATATAAACTGATGTTTAGGAAGGTTTTATCTGTTCCTGACACATTTCACCTTGGCCACAGAATATCCCCCCACATGTCTAAAGAGTTGACCAATGCTGCAGTCAGCAGCAAGCAACACACCTTGGCCCTCTAATTCGATGGCCTATGTCATCCAAGTATCGGTTGGTCTCTAGTGGCTAGGGTCAGGGAATCACCGTCCAGTTCAGGCCCTGTAACTACGAGTACTAATGTTTACGGGTGGGCAGTGTTCCCTCACTATTCATGTAGCTCCTGAGTGCAAATGGACCTTAACAAAACGTATCCTTTAGGGGATACCAAAGGACCTTTTTAATGCCCTCGTTAAACTACCAGGATTATTATTGGTGTGTAACTATGTGGATTATGAACTGCTTTTCCCAGTTTAAGAATTATTAAAACTTTGGCGAATCTCCATTTAAGAGGGGCACTTTTGCTCAATATTTGATATGTCTACTTCTTAAGGGCGTCGGATCAAACATTTGAGGAATATTTTTTGTTTCATCTGCAGGGATCGATGTACTTTTTTATGGATGCGTGTAAATTGTTAAATATTCGTTTCAGTTATTTCACAATTCATTAATCAGTTACCATTGAAGCACAATGGATGGTTTATGATCCATCTGCGGAAATTGAGAACATCAGTTTAAAATTTTGGGCTTTTAGACTCTTAGTACATGATCTAAGCATAAAATATTCTACGGGACTTTATCTAAAATGCCTGATATTAAAATACGTCTGCCTGTCTCTTCCTGCAAGGAATTTGTAGTAACTTGTTTGTATAT
>NW_028234410.1:11974141-11976641 GCF_977035675.1 Penaeus japonicus
TTGAATAGCTCTATTTAGGAAACTAGTTCCTTATTGCCATGTTTACTTTTCAGATTGTTATTATGACTTCTTGTGCGTCTTTTTCGTCATCATTGTTCCTGAGACATAATTGAAGAACATTATCCTATCACATGCTTTTCTTCTTTCTTCCAGTTATTATTATTATTTTTTATTTTTTATTTTTTTTCTCGTGGTTCAAGTCCTTCCGAGTTGGCGCCCATCTCGTGGCTTTGAGCACGTTCCAGTTTATCTGTGTCCTTTGAGTGGGGACTCATACCACTGCAGTGTACTTTAGAATTGGGCTTATGATGGTCGAGATGATTTCTGTATACAGCAGTGATAACATTTTGTGACCTTGGTCATCTATACGATCTTTTTCAGGATCTCGTTAACAGCTATTACAAGGTCTTTCTCATTTCTTGGCGTATCCAAGACTGATTCTCCTAACTTGTACTGGCGCAGGGATGTTTTTTTTTTTTTTTTTTTTTTTCACTGACCCTGAGGAATTAGAGTCCATATTCCAGATACTCCATTTGAGCAAGTTCTTGGTGTTTATTGGAGGCTCTGTCTCGAATGTTGCATTTCCTTGCATTTTTGCATCGGCTTGCGTGCAACTCCTGATCGTTAATTAAGATTTTAAACATGATGCCAAGACTCATTTGTTCTTTATCCGTTCGAGGGTTTTCCTGTAATTCCATCTTTATTTTCCAGTTTTTATATCAGTCTGTGGGTATTGTGGGACATTCTGCCAAATACCTTTTCGAAAACCAATTACAAACAATCTGCCCAGCTGTCTCGCAACCGCAGTATCTCAGCAACCCTTCGTAGAAATAGAGGAGCTTGGCGACCCACGCTCTACCTTCCCTGAATCCTAATTGCTTATTTGGCACCATGGCTCTCAAGGTGTTCGACCCATCCTTTTCCTCTCAGCTTACTCTTGCAGTTTGCCTTCTAGGGTTAATGATACTGGTCTTATATCAAGAGGGCATTGCCTACCACACTTTGCTTCCCTTGTCTTAGAAATCTTTGCATTATTGATAATCACGATGGACTGATTTGAAAAAAAATCCGTCCGGTCCTTTGGCTTTTATTCTGCCTGACCCCTTTAGTAGATCCTCATTTCTTGTGAGTACGATGTCCTCGATACTCTTGATTCATGGTAATGGGGTTTCTTTCTGATTCAACGTTGGTGTCTCGAACGAACACTGATTGGATTTTTTTTTCTTTTCATTTAGGATCGTGCATTTGGCTCATTCGTCTTGAACATTTCCTTCGCCTCTCTCATGGCCTAAATATACTCTTTCCTCTCTAGCAGAAGTATCCACTATACACGAAATAGCTTTAATGAAAGGAGGGACAACGGTTTTTTTATTAATCATATTTTGGGTATTGTTAGTATTTTTTTTCTGATATTTTCGGTATTGATTGATACGGTAGCGTGTTTTTGCCATTCCTTTCACTCTATTCCGAAACACTGATGTACTGCTTGTGACGTAAATCTTCTGGAGCTTTTCCACAAGAACTGCATTTTGCTTTCTCTCTCTCTCGTTTTCATTCAGTATTTTCATATACGAGTATTCCAGTTTTCCGTACATTCCAGTGTGATGTATACATACATACATATATATATATATATATATATATATATATATATATATATATATAAATATACACACACACAACATACACACACATACACAAACACACACACGTGTGTATATATATATATATATATATATATATATATATTATATATATATATATATATATATATGTATATATATATGTATGTATATATATATAAATATATATATATATATATATATATATATATATATATATACACACACACACACACACACACACACACACACACACACACAAACAAGTATACATGTATGTGTACGTGCTTCTCAGTCAGGGCCAGCGCGATATTTCTACGATTAATATTTCAGTGAATCTATCTCTTCTCAGTAAGAGCCTCTTTTCAAGGCAGTTGAATAAAAGATCCCAAGCCCTCGCTCCCCCGATCATGACACGTATATTAAGCCAACCGATCTTCTCCAGAAAGCCCCCCTTGTTAGTGCAGCGCCGTCTGTCAACAGGGTGACCGCAACACGTTTCTTGACCCTTACGCCTCTCGAAGAAGAAAATGAGGAAGTATTTCTCGATGGGGTAGAGGTTGAAGAGGGGGGGGGAAGGGAGGAATGAGGGAAGGAGGGAGAGAGGGGGGGAGAAAGAGAGAGAGGGGGAGGGGGGGGAGAGAGAGAGAGAGAGAGAGAGAGAGAGAGAGAGAGAGAGAGAGAGAGAGAGAGAGAGAGAGAGAGACAGGGAGAGAGAAAGAGAGAGAGAGGAAAGGGAGGAAGATAGAGATAGATAGAGAGAGATAGAGAGGTAGAGATAGAGATAGATAGATAGATAGAGAGAGAGAGAGAGAGAGAGAAGGAGGACGAAGAGAGGGAGAAGGTAGAAGAGAAAAAAATAGAGAGAAAATTAAGAG
>NW_028234410.1:11999141-12001641 GCF_977035675.1 Penaeus japonicus
GCTGTGTTTTGAGTGTAATGGTTGGCTGGTAAAGTGACGTCGCTCACGCAAGAACCTAGCGTAAGGACAGGAGTGTTTGGCCAACATCTTAACCATGGATTATCATGCCTGCATGTTCAACGACATGAAAAAAAGTGAAAAAACTCACATTCTCCCCCAAATTTGCACGAGTTTCATGTCTTGGTTCTGTATAATGCGAGACCGTGAGTTTGGGCTCTGCACATGTCACGGCAGGAACCCCTATTTGCGAAATTTGAGTAATTTGCGGTTGTTGTTACCCATTTTCTTATTTCTGCATTCTCAGACCAGGGAAAAGGGCGACGATTTTTGCACATTCCTTGAGTACTTGTGGTTCATCGCTCGGCTTCGACGTAGAGTCTTTCCAAAGCCCCGTTCACTGGCGAATTCCCGCAAACAATAGATGAAATATGTGGCTCCGCAAAACATCCGGCCGCCAAGATAAAAATCCAGACAAGTGACTCATTCTTCCGCTAATGGTGATACGTGAGACACGCTACTGGCCGAGGGTGCTTGCCGTCCCTTATGGGTCGTTGGGCTTTCGCTCGCAGTAGTTTGGAAACGAAAAATTCGCTCCTTCATTTACGCTTAACTTTATTTTATATTTATCATTGGTATTAAGTTATTCAGCATTATTTTTTGAATGAATGGATGAATGTACAACAACCCTCTCATGATATAATCTATACATAAATGCAAAATGTGATTCCAAAAATTAATTTCATTTGTAAACGAGCACAGACAGACTGAGACCGGGATCAGGTCATCTGAATTTACCTCATGTTTGTTTACATTATATATTTCTTATATGCCAAACTGCTTACATACAAAGCTCTGATGCACGAAACATAACATCACCCTTCCATTATTGTGACGTCATATCATGGATCATATTGTGGTTATTTTAGACGTGTTGAGTACGAGTAAGATTTCTTTGACTTTGTTTTAAGTAGTTTTACACGTTTCTAAAGAGAGAGAGAGACGAGGGGGGGGGGGTGTCAGTACGATTTAGTTTCTATTTCTCTTTGTATGTCTTCAGGCAAAAAAAAAAAGAAAAAAAGAAAAAAGAATCAAACTCAAACTTTCAAAAATTCAAAAGGAAGAACATTTTTTTCCAGGTGATTCGACGCATTCTCTGTTATTTTGAACTCGTTAACATGACATTTTCGCCAACTGTCTTTGAAATCATGTTTGTAAAATCGATAAAACCTGATTCTTAAAGTCGCTGGAGTGTTTGCTTTTGTCTTTTATTATTCATTGAATTTTGTTCTTTGAGATGTTTTTCTTATAGAAATGAAGAATTTGCTTTAGGCTCGTATATTAAGTCGTCTGTTGCCATCTGATATTCGAAATTTACCGCGACAATATTTCAAAAGAATGTGGTGCCTATTCATTTTTTTTCCTGATTTCTTTTTCTTGATTTCGTATGAAATTTAAATTAATAGTAATGGAATTCAAGGATACTAAATGATGCTTTATAGATAATAAGCAAACATTTTCCTAACCAAACTAGCAAAACGGAAATCATTCAGTAACAAAAGTAAAGAAACAGGGTCATCTGATGAATTTCTTGTGACTCAAGCAATGATCCTTACACTGTGATTAAGGCATTTTAAAACATTAACTCATCCTAATGATGATAGATGTTGGTATAGGGAGAATATACGTGTATATATATATATATATGTGTGTGTGTGTGTGTGTGTGTGTGTGTGTGTGTGTGTGTGTGTGTGTGTAACAAAAATAATTAAAAAAAAAAAAAAAATATATAAATATATATATATATATATATATATAGATATATATATATATATATATATATATATATATATATATACATACACACACATAAGACAGTTGATACCATACAGTTGGAATTTCAGAATAGTAACTTCAAACTATTATTGTTATTTATGTTATCATTATTCTTGTTATCCTTATGTTTATTATTATCATCATTCTTATTATGATGATTACTCTTATAATTATTATGAATTTTATTATTATGATTATTATTGTTATTGTTATTTTTATCATCGTCACCATTATTATTGTCATTATCCTAATCATAAACATTATCATTATCATTACTATCAGTACTATGACTATCCTTATCAATACTCTTATTATCACAATGATAATGATAATGTTAGTTGTAATGATGATAGTAGTAACTACAGTAATAATCCTGAGGGTAAAAATGATAATAATGATAATGATGATAACAAGGAGAACAATGATGATGATAATGTTATAGTTATGATTACTGTTATCATTATTAGTATTACTATTAGTAGTATTGTTATTGTTATAATATTTATCGTTGATCTTGTCATTATAATATTGATCATGATACTGATAATAAGGATAATGATACTGCCGATCATGATAATGATAATAATATTATCAATGATGATAAAGTCAATAGCAATAATGATAATGATGATAATGACAATGAGGAAAATGGTGGCAATGATAATGA
>NW_028234410.1:12054141-12064141 GCF_977035675.1 Penaeus japonicus
TGCATTATGTCATAATTGGATGTAACAATAACAATAACATTAAAATTACATTGTTTAGTGTTTTGCTCTCAGAGGTTTATGAACAGCATTAAACATTGGCAAGTAAATCAGAAACATTAGAACTGCGACGACTTTTACTATGCAAATAAAGGCAACTATTCCTGAACACGACATTCAGTTGGAGGAAAGAAAAAGCGACGCGATCCAGCAGGAAAAGCAGGGTTTATTTGTAGTTAGCAGCAGCGGAAGTGCAGCTATGAGAGGCACCGAAAGGGGGCACAGAGACCATCGCGGGGGACGAAAACAGCTGATTTCCCTGTAGGTGATGAGCTTGTTTATGTTGTTGGAAGTTGCAGGACTTCGTACTATGCAAGTTGTGATTTATCCTTTGCAGTTAGAAACGCGATCCTCATTGCAAGGTAGAAGAATACTGCATGAAAAAAGGGATTTATTATCAAAATACCAAGACTTAGATGAAATATTTACACGAGCGGATTTAGTAGGGAGACTAATACATAGTCAGTGTTTGGTGGAATTAGAAGAGACCAGCGCTAAACAGCAGAGAATGGGAACGAGAGATGAAGGAAACGGAAGTAGTGTCGTACAATGGGTTGTGGGGTAGAAGACTAATAACTATGATTTCTAAGGAATCGTGATGATGGAGCGTAAGCTGTTTCACACACACACACACACACACACACACACACACACACACACACACACACACACACACACACACACACACACACACACACATACACACTGGCACGCAGGCAAACATCATCTACCTGCACAGGGCAACGGTCCTTGAACGCATCGAGAACTTTCGTGCCCAGTCCACACGCTCCATCTACAACCAGTACCCATCTTGCCCCGACATGGCTCGCTCTCTCTCTCTCTCTCTCTCTCTCTCTCTCTCTCTCTCTCTCTCTCTCTCTCTCTCTCTCTCTCTCTCTCTCTCTCTCTCTCTCTCTCTCTCTCTCTCTCTCTCTCTTTCTCCGTCTCTCTCTCTCTCTCTCGCTCGCTCTCTCTCTCTCTCTCTCTCTCTCTCTCTCTCTCTCTCTCTCTCTCTCTCTCTCTCTCTCTCTCTCTCTTTCTTTCTCCGTCTCTCTCTCGCTCTCTCGCGCGCTCTCTCTCTCTCTGTCTCTCTCTCTCTCTCTCTCTCTCTCTCTCTCTCTCTCTCTCTCTCTCTCTCTCTCTCTCTCTCTCTCTCTCTCTCTCTCTCTCTTTCTTGTCTGTCTTGTCTGCTAACAAGTTCATTTATCCTCCCACTCTCTCTGTCTACTAATCTATCTATGTATTCATAGATCTATCTACATATCTACCTATATTAGCTATAGAGTTATGGAAAGAAACTAGCGTCTTGGAAATTAAATACAAACTTCTAATGGGCGTCACGGTTCACACGGACGTGTCCTTATTTGTTTGTCCTTGTTATTAGTTTCCTTTTGGTATGTAATGTCACACACACACACACACACACACACACACACACACACACACACACACACACACACACACACACACACACACACACATATAGGTGTCATATATATATATATATATATATATATATATATATATATATATATATATATATATATGTGTGTGTGTGTGTGTGGGTGAGTGTGTGTGTGTGTGTGTGTGTGTGTGTGTGTGTGTGTGTGTGTGTTTTATTGCCAGTCTCTTCTTTATTTTGTAATACCAATTATACGGCACCCTTGGGCTTTATTCCAAAATTAAATGTATTGAGATCACTTACATAACAGATATATTCAAAGGCAATCCATTATTAGTATATTAGACGTGCTAATAAGAAATGCAACTAAAAGCTTGAAAATTATATGATATTTAATCACAGTGACGATGCTAACAATTGTAACCATATTCACAACCAACTGTTATTGCTTATTTAAAATTCTGGTTACCATCACCACTACGCTAATACTGTCTTATTGATTACCATTGTTATTATCAACGATGCAACGCTTTAAACTGAGAAACAAAACTCAACGTCGATAACTCAGCCTACGAGGGTCGGAGTGCAAGCCATGTCATATATCTGACGCATAAATCTTTCACCCTCGCGCTCCCTTGGGGGTACTAAACGCATCAAGAACTGGCCTTGTGCTTTTCTGTTCTCTCACGCACTCCCTCTATCTTAACATAGGTTCACTTCTGAGCTGTGATAAATCTCCCTAATGAGTTGCAGATGTATTATTCGAGCAAAAACGGTCAACCATTTTTTTGCGATTATACATAGCAATGCATTCATTTATGGCGCTTGGCTTTTTGTTGTTGGTGTTGTTATATCCTTGATGCAGAGCTTCCTTGAATCTGCTAGGAATATTCATGTTACCAACTCTGCTACTCACACGTGCAGTTGCGACGTTGCCTTTCTGTAAAACTAGTCAACATTTTCACATATTGGCATAACTTCTCATTTATTCAGCCTGTGATTAATATATTAGGCTGAGGGTCGGGGGTTTCTAGGGAAGGCAGAATTAGTTTACTAAACATTTCTGGAAACAGGAAAGCGGACACGTAATTGCAACGACTGACGCTTTTGAAAAATAGACGTTCGTTTTCATATTTGACAAATATTGACCACTGGCTATTATCTGGATAAGTTTGTAAGCACAGAACATTTCATACGTTTGACTACGTTTCCCAATACCAGTTATTTTAGAAAAGACTGTGATATCCATAGTTCCCAGAACCTCAGGGGTCGTCAAAGACAGTCAATGATCTCTATGTCAGTATCATTCTTGTTGCTGTAAATGTCAGTTACAAATCCTAAGCTTTCATGTGAATTTCAGACGCCTGTAATAGTGACAATGAAAGGCAGAATCAAGTGAACGAGGGTAGCATAACCAGATGAGACTGTCATACTTATCAGTCACTATAAAGCAACGCTATAACATTCAAGATGTTGCAAGTAAACAGGATACAGACATCTACTGTACAGTGTTCTTGTCAACTCGTCATGAATATCCGACTTGTAATTAATGTTCCATCTCTATCCCTGGAAAGTTACTTCCCACAGAAACATTTTCCTTATATTTCATATCGTGATGTCACTTACCATCTTATATCCGAGGATACTGCTGAAGTTAATGGAATTCTTGTTTCACTGATGATCCTTCTCGCCTTCCCGCTACCCTACGCTTCTCAGAACAGTATTAGGAATTCAACATATCCTGATGCCTCTACGAATACTCTTACATTTACAATGGGTTTTCTTTTCATTTATTCAGTAATACTTCCGTTGACACAGGTTTGCCAATCCCACTAGATTAATGTTTTACAATATGTTTAGTCTAGTAATCGCAAAGACATGTTCGGAATAACTTTTCCCTAATCAAAAATGCCATATATTCAAATTGCTCGCTTTATTTATATTTTTGTTCATTAATTCGTGTCCTTATATGGGAGAACTAAGCGTAAATTAGAGAAACTATTCTTTTCTTATACTAGTCTGTATAAAATCTTCCTGGTAGAGGAGAAGACCTCCTTGTACATTTTTTTTTCAAGTCCCGTCAAAACTTATCCGCGTATCAGATAATTGTGATTATGATAAGTCCGCTGTGTGTTTTCTTATCGGTCAGTGTTAAAGCACGACGTTTGCACAGAAGGTCGTGGAGAAGTACAGAACCCACATACATACATAATGAGAGAGTGAGAGAGAGGGAGCGAGAGAGAGAGAGAGAGAGAGAGAGAGAGAGAGAGAGAGAGAGAGAGAGAGAGAGAGAGAGAGAGTGAGAGAGAGGGAGCGAGAGAGAGAGAGAGAGAGAGAGAGAGAGAGAAGGAGAGAATAATGCAGATAAACCTTTGGATGTGGCTTATGTTGAGTTCAATATGTATTCATATTCTTCAGAGTAAGCATAAAGGTACATATAGATATGTAAATATTTTACATATCTCGGAAAGCCTAAGCCTGCATCCAGCCCCTTCAAAGAGGCTAGAAAATGTGAACTTAATACAAAATTCAGAGCTCGAAAAATATTCTTTGTGTAAGAAATGCGTTTGGACATTTCAAAGTATTTAAAGACACAAATCTATTATAGATATCATTCTTTAAGTCATCATTCTTTATATGATAGTTTTCTGCTTTGTACTATACTCATTATACTTATTTGGTGATGCTTGGTGGAATAAGTTTGTTGTATGTTAAACCAACCCGTGAAGTGTACAGATCTCTTGTTTGCTTTATTTTGCTCTTCCTGCTATTATATGTCTTTCTTGTGTTCCTCTGTCCGTTCTTTCTTTTTCTTTATTCCTACATCTTGCCTGTCAGTCTTTTTGTTATCCCCTTTCTCTCATCCCATCTCCATCATCCACTTCTGACTCCTCCTTATTATTCTCTTTCTTCCGTTCACTCTTTCTCCTCTATTCCATCTACTTTCATCCATCTCTCCCCATCATCCCCTGTCCTCTTGTCTTCCATTTTCTTGTCTTGTCTTCCATTTTCCCCTCTATATCTCCCCATTATCCACTCTCTTCTCTTACCGCTTCCTCTGCCCCTTTCTCCACCTCATTCACATTTTTTTTTCGCTCTCCCCCCTTCCTTTCACCCCTTAACCCGCACCCTTCGCCCTGACCCTCATCCATTACAGGGGACTCCAGTACACTCTTCTTAATGATCCTATTTACCTGTCTTCATAAGTCAGATAACGTGGTCACGGGTAGGCCTACGGGTGGAATATGAGGAGGCGAAGCGACTGGGGAATTGGAGAGGAGGGAGAAGGAGGGGAGGGGAAATGGGAGGGGGGGGGTGGAGGTAAAGGAAACAGGAAAGGGGGAGAAGGAACGAGGGGGGGTGGGGGGTAGTGAGTAATGTCTGTAGGGGGGCGTGGGGGAGGTTGAAGTTGTAGGTGTAGTAAAGAAGGAGGAGACGAGGAAGGGGGAGAGGTGTGCGGGTGTATGGCGGGAGGGTTGGGGTAAGAAGGGGGAGAGGGGGAGTTAGGAGGGAAAAGTAAAGAGAAGATCTAGAAGGAACGGAAAACGGAAGAAAGAGAGGAAAGTAAAATAAAAATAAAGAAAGGGAGGAACAGGAAGACGAGGAGGAAAGGGAAGGGGAATGTATTGTAAACATAGACGGTAAGAGGGAGAACATCCCATTGAGAAAAGAGGGGGAAAGTGGGGTGGGGGTCACACCAGCGAAGAGAGAAATATGTTCTGAACCGCAGATGGTGTTCATATTAGCATAGGCGTGTTGAAAAGGGCGCTTTGTGTCGAGATATATCAAGGTTGTGTAACCGTGTTTTTCCGTGTATGTCCTGCCTCGTTTCTTGGGGTGTTATGGGCCCTTAATTAGAATGAGGAGGACCGCGTATGCATATGTATAGATGTGTCAGTGTACGTGCGTAAGTGTGTGTGTGTGTGTGTGTGTGTGAGCCGTCTGTGGGAGGGGCGTATGCGTGTGTGTATGTGTATGTGTGTGTGTGTGTGTGTGTGAGTGAGTGAGTGAAAATAAAGTGTATCTTGGATAGATAGAATCGATTGAAATACTTGTTACCCTACATTTTGATATGATGGAAATTACATGTTAGACTGATAATAACTTTTATGATGACGATCATACTAACAAAAAGGGTAATGATAAGGGGTGATAATCACAATGGTGATGGAAAATATATCAAATTAACGATGGTAGTGAGGGTAATGATGATAATGATGAAGATAATGATAATGATGATGATGATGTTACTGATGATACTGGTTGTGAATGATGACAGTAATAATGCTAATGATAAGAGTAAGAGTAAGATGATAAAGTCGATAACAATTATACTCTTAAATGCAATCATGATGATAATTTTTTATAGTGATATAACGTTGCTAATAATGACAGTGAAAATATTAATGCATATAATAATGACAACGAGAAAAACTATGAATGGCAATGACAATAATCATAATGATCACAACAATAATAATCATGAAAATGATAAAAATAATAATGATAATAATAATAATGAAAATAATAATATAATGATAATGGTAATAACAACAATAACATGAAAATTATCATAATAATAATAAGGATAATAATAATATAATAACAGTGGTAATAACAACAATAACAATGATAATGGTATTTCTAAGAAGGATGATGCTCCTCCTCCTCATTAGAATGATAATGAGGATAATGATAACTTGCAAAACACTCTTCCGTGTTGAAGATGAAGATGAAATCCAGGTGGATTTCGAAACTGTAGTTTCATCTTCTAATAAATATGTTTTGTGTATAGTGGGTTTATCTTCCATGATAATGATAATAATGATAATGATATGATGATTATAATAATGATAATAGTAACGATAATAATGATAGCAATAATAACGATAATGATTATGATGATAATAATAGCAGCAACAGCAATAATAATATTAATAACAATGATAATGATAATAACAATAATGATTACAATAATGACGATGTTAGTAGTAAAAACAACCCCAGTAAGAAAATGATAATGATAATGATGATAAAGATAATGATCATATATTAATGATGATAATGATAATAACAATAATGATAATAGTATTGACAATAATAATAACAATAATAATAATAATAATAGTAATGATAGTAATGATATTAATGATAATAACAATAATAATAGTAATGATACTAATGATAATGATAATAATAATAATAATAATGATAATAATAATAATGATAGTCATATTAATAATGACAATAATGATGATGATAGTATCAATATTCATAATGGTAATGGATATACCAATGGTAATATATGTGTTGCTGATAATTACTATTATTCATGAAAATATGAATTAAAGCATAATGATGAATATGCTTAGATATGATGAGGATGATGTTGATTATCATTATCAGTGTTCTTATCCTTATTGTTTTCACCATTATATTACTACGATTATCAATAAAAATATAATTATCATCACTATCATTACCATTATCTTCATCATCTATCATGGTCATCATTTTTATTACAATCAGCATGATTACTCTCATTATCATCATCAATATGCCATCTCTCTTCCATTCGATACAAGGACCTGTGGCTATGGTAACGAGAACCCTACTATATGTTGCTCTAGTGTTTCCTCTACTTCTATTCAAATAGTGAAGTTCAATTAGCGGACACCATTCCTCGTCTGATAGTGGCTGAGGAGAGCCATGGTGAGAGGTGTCAAGATGTGTCCCCAAAACGACTTGCTCTTTCATTTACAGTGTCTTCGGTTGTGGCCTGTGTTGACTTTGACGTTGAGAGAGCTTATATAAGGTTGGGAAGGTTGTTACTTTGTCTGAGTTCATTCTTTGGTGACGCGACTTCAGTCCTTAATGACCTGAATTCGTTGTCCTTTTAGCAAAAGTGTGGATTTTTTTTCTTCATTCTGATAAATGGCCAGGTTAGGAGATTGATGGAATTGTCCAAAATATTTGGTCTATTGCAGTCAGGTTTAGAGGCAAGATACCAGCAAAATGTCAGTGTATACTAATGATATAATGATTATGATATAATATAATGATAATGATATAATAAAGAATAGGGGTATTAAGGTTTTATCATGGGACAATCAGGGAGTGCGTCAAAGGCTGTCCTATCTTATTCGGTTGATGTTATCTGCTCACAAGCACCACTTACGGAACGAAAAATAAAGAAGATTGAATGAGTATGTTTCAGACCTTCCTTCAACACAAACTGATGATATAGGCAGCTAGGACAGTGTTGAAACACCTCTCACGAAAGGCTTGTCTTCAAAAAGGTTAACTTAGAATCAAATCTTATAAAACTACCACTTGTTAAGATAACTTGCACAGAAGAAAGGGATGTACGTCTGATAACGATTAGATGCAGGTAAAAAAAAATCTTGCCTTAGAATTTTTGTACAGATATGGAGAGGAACGTTCATAAGTAGAATAATTTCTCGATGTAGATGCTGAATGGAGGGAATTTCAGGAGAGTTTAAAGATTGAAAACAATTGATATTTTAGAGACACCAGTCGTGCTAAATTTCCAAAGCAAAATAACCCTATTTATAAACATAAAGTGAATCGTCACATCCTCCATTGCTGTCGAGTTTCCATGTAACACAAAGATGTTATAGTCACTTCTATATAGTTTCTGTCTGTAAAAAAATGTGTATGCAAGATTATGAGCGGTAATAAATTGATATAAAAAATTGACTTCAAGGTACATTCTGACTTTTATGAGTTTCTTCTTGCCATAAGTATACAGACATGTTTTATGTTTTTTTTCGTTGGGAATTCCATGCCTACAGTGCCCATATCGACTGTAAGATTAGCTTCGATATTACCCAAAGGGATTATCCTTGAAAAACTCGTTGAACTTATGATAAGGGGTGAGATATTTCTAAATCAAACAAAGAACCCCTCAATAGGAAGTCTTTCATGTCTATGTTTAGCACAAGATTTGGTTCAGTATGTTCATCCATCGCCTAAACACTGGTACCAATGTCATAATATGACGTGCTAACATCTGTTTCTAAGGGCCGTACAATTGTAGAATTTATGTTGCAGTAGATATACGGCAATTCTGATCACTTACTTCATATCTAGACGAAATAGACTTAAATAAGATTAACGTGCATTCATGCATTCAAAACCCCATATAAATAAGTAACTACATGCTGATAGCTTACCATCATCCCTCTGTATCTTATTACCCGCTACCGCTAAATTACTTCTTTTAAAAAGGAGAAAGGGAAATGCCTAAAATTTGAAAAGAAGTATCCTTATGTGCGTTTACAATTGATTCTGTGAATTGCAATAGTGAGGGAGTTGTCTCGACCTGCAAGATTTATAGGAAATGTGTAAGTTGCACAGTTGCAGAGATTAATTCTATCGTTCTTCTTACCGATGGTATAATTCAAGTGAAGTGCCTCTCTGTGACTCACAACCTACTTTACAGAACTTTTTTTACATGTGGAACTTCTTAGTCCAAGAACAAAAGGCTATTAACTTCACTTAATGCAGAGATAGACAGAGATCATTGTTCGATGAAATTCTTGACACTCTTGCAGCTGATATCTGTAATCCAATTTGTATTAATCCCCATATTAATTTTCCCACGGCAGTCATTAAATCTCTTATTTCCACTGATAGCTCCAATAGAGACGGGTTTGATATCACCTCAGAGGCAGGAAAACAGAAGCATAAATCATCATAACATGGTCAGGACAGTAAAATCTTCACAAGGCAAGAATGTCTGATCAACTAGGAAGTGCGGTGTGTTTCTCCTCGAAATATATTTAGATACGTGTAATTTGCCAAATTACTACAAATGACAGAGAAAAGGAAATTGAATAGTTTTTTTGTTTTTTTTAATGAAGCCTGCTTTATGAACATAAACTACACGTTTATAATAGTAATAATGATAAACTACGCTATCGTAATAGTAATATTAATAGTAGTAGTAGTAATAGTAATATTAATAGTAGTAGTAGTAGTAGTAATAGTATTATTAATAGTAGTAGTAGTAGTAATAGTAATAGTAATGATAATAGTAGTAATAACAGTGGCGGTAGTAGTAGTAGTACTAGTAGTAATTACAACCAAATATTGAAAAAAAAAACGCGCATATCTATTACGTAAGGAAATACAACCCCCTATTATCCATGACTCCAGCCAGATTCCAAGCATAAGATATTTCGATTGACGTCAATATTCCATCAATATGGATATTCCCCACGATATTATAAGCCTGGATCTCGACTTTGAATAACAGTACCCGCATAGTGTCTACATGAAGGACAAAGCCAGCATTGCAGTTGGGCCGGTGTTGCTGGTAAATACTGTATAACCCCCAGGACGCCCTTTGACGCGGTGTAACCAAGACTGATTGATAAAGCAGAAAGTATCATTGCATAAGTATTATTGTGGATATTATTACTATTATTTGTCATTAATGTTTATTTGGTAGTTATTTTTTTATTCAATAGTTACTAATGTATTCTCATATAATTATGATTTGATGAAGATAGTAAT
>NW_028234410.1:12079141-12081641 GCF_977035675.1 Penaeus japonicus
CGCTGTGAGAATAGAAGTGTTCGCATCAGTTTCCTTTCCAATTTACTGCGGAGAAAAATATGATCAACCAGCTACGTTACGTCACAAGAAAGCTGCAGGGTCAAACTTTAAATGAGGCTTCGGAAAACAGCGGAAAGGTGAGGTTTGATGGTGAAAAAGCAGAAAATTCAGTGGTGGCAAGCGTCATCCTAGGAGGGGGGGTTGGCTGCCATGTTGGATGCCGAGCACAAAGAAGCTAGACATTTTCTTCTTATCCTCTGTGCCTTCAGTTTATCTCCTCTTTTATCTTTGGTTTGCATCCGCAAGAAATATGCTCTTATATGATCTTAATAAGGGGCTACTTGCAATGCGGAAGTGCTAGGAATGGAGTAAAATAGTGAGAGTGTGCGCGTCAGTATTCGATTTGTGTAGCCATGGCGGAGCGGTGAGGTAGCCCCTGCTTAGCTAGGAATATCTCAGATTGCAAGCTTTCCATGCCTCTGTTTTCCATGGGAATGATGTACACGCTGATTACACATAGGTAGATTTAATAAAAGCTCATTGAAATATCCAAACATGGTCCCTTGAACCCCTGGTGTTCATGGGAGGGGAGTTATTATTTACAAATCGAATTCCTTGGTAGAGAATATTCAGTCGTGTGAGAAATATTGTATCAGGATGATTCCTAGATACATGATCAAAATCTTTTGTAAAAAAAAAGATGGAAAATACATATTGATTCCTACAATACCAAACACATAACACCAATAGCAGGTAAGTGGCAGCTACTTATCCATATTTTAAGAAGTGTTTCTTCAGAAGGCATATCAATTATATGATGTGATGAAATATTATTTTTATATATTATTGGACATCGTGGAATGCATCTCGAGAGGGCCATTCTATTGGAAAGATATGAAAGAAGGTTACTTGTGCATGTCACCTTAAGACCCTTCACTGAGGGTGACCTAAGCATATCGTACTAGATATTTACACCTTATCGATCGCCAGACGTACAAACTGTTGTTACGGACATGTGTGTAGACCGACTCCCTATGTATTTGTATGAGTGTGAGTATACAATGTGTGTGTATTTACTCTTTCAGTGGGGCATGTCTATGTATTATTAAAGTGCATTGTATTACTTTATATAACTGGAATTTAGAGTATATTACTTATAATTACGAAGTATTTGTTTTGTTTATGATTTATAATGATTATGGTTATTAGTTTTTGTAACTGTTCATCATTATCTCTCTCTCTCTCTCTCTCTCTCTCTCTCTCTCTCTCTCTCTCTCTCTCTCTCTCTCTCTCTCTCTCTCTCTCTCTCTCTCTCTCTCTCTCCCTCCCTCCCTCCCTCAACTCCACACCATGTGTATGTGTGTATGTGTTCGTCACTGCTCGCCAGCTATTGGGTACTTGATAACCGTAGTGGTTGGTGAGGCAGGGATGTGGCTGGCTGGTGGACATTTAAACCTCATGGCCACCCAGTTCCTCCGTACTACGAGACCCCCCGATCCCTCCTTGTAGTTGTATTGGATGGCTAATTTTACTGCCGAGCGTAAAGCTCCTTGTTCTTAAGGTCCACGGAAAAAAACTCACTACGCGGTTGTGTGTATAATGTGATGTTATCTCAAGAATTTTTACTTGATATAGAGACGGAATTGTTTTTTTTTTTTTTTTTTTTTTTTTACATTTTGAATTTCGCTTTTGTCTTCTGGTTTGTCAGCGTTTTGGTTGGAGTGTGAATTTTAATTCTTTAGATTCTTATTTCTTTCTGGTTCTTCGCGTTCCTGCTTTATCATCGTCGGGTTATTTTTGACACCATTTTTATCGCATTTTTTTATTGCAATTATGACATTTGGCATTTCTTGATCTCGTTATTGCGGATGTTAAAACTTATTTTGTTGTTCATAAACTCGTGGAGATATTTTGAGAGGGTTTCTGAATATTTCCTTAAACCAAATGCACACTTATGACGCAAGCATGCTCGTGCATTCACGGACGGACACTCACTCACTCACTTACCTTCACACTCACACGCACGCACATTCACAACTGACAGGTAAAGACTATTTCCATTGAATGTTTTATGTCTTGCTACTATGATGCTAGTAGGAGATGTCTATATATTCCAACTTTTGCCACATAAATTCCATGGCTAAAACCCAACGGATCAGGCTAACCCTTAAATCCTTACATGGGCCAAGATCCACCACGAGAGTCACTTAAGAAGCGTTAGACGCCCCACCTCGCCTTCCACTCTTGAACCTGCAGGTGGTCATTGCTCGTCGGCGGCTGGAAGCTTCTCTCTCTCTCTCTCTCTCTCTCTC
The DNA here is from genome assembly GCF_977035675.1 of Penaeus japonicus. Taxonomy (NCBI): domain Eukaryota; kingdom Metazoa; phylum Arthropoda; class Malacostraca; order Decapoda; family Penaeidae; genus Penaeus; species Penaeus japonicus. The sequence goes on from NW_028234410.1 coordinate 12,081,454, forward strand.
TCTCTCTCTCTCTCTCTCTCTCTCTCTCTCTCTCTTTCTCTTTCTTTCTGTCTCTATCTCTCTCGCTTTTGTAAGAATTTTGGAGTAACCGATGATCTGGACTCGCAGCGGCTAGTCAGCAATCATCCAGAAATTCAGAACGTCGAAAGAAAGAGATGATGGGAGAGAGTGAAAAAAGAGAGCGAAGA
>NW_028234410.1:12086641-12096641 GCF_977035675.1 Penaeus japonicus
AGATGCAAAAGAGGGGTAAATCTCTTTAAAGCAGACTAAAGTGAGAAGAATCAGCACAATGTTGAGAGTAGCAGTACCCGTCAGTACCTTAGGGTACTGGTACGAGGAGCCCAAAACTGATTTTATAAAGCAGAGTTTAATGTTCAATTAGTTTATTTTCAGCTTTTGATTTACGACTCCAGCAAACTGCTTATATATATCTACTCTGTTTAAAAAGTATGATATAAAATAAAAATGCAATTATACGAATTTAAAGGTGAGTCTGTCATGGCTAACGAATTATGTATTATCGCGGGAGAGCTTAAGCTTGTGATTTACAAGGAACTTTCATTGTTATTTCAAGGATTGGAGGACTAACGTACTAAGGATTATGCGTAACATGTACTAGCTTTTCATTGTTTCACATCGAAGAGAAAATAATGTTAGAGCAGATATAATTTTTGAACTGTCTCCTATAAGGCAAAGGGAGTTCAAAGGAATAAGAGAGAAGAGTTGTGTATTTTATCACTTAATACGGATTTTAATCGTGTGCAAGCACTTAATCGTACATGAAATACAATGCAGCATAATGATATATGCAAGTAAGGTTTGAAAACCATGGTCAAAATAAAGAGCGGCGTATTTATAGTAATTCGAACAAAACGACTTGAATGGCCGTCCGGAGGGCAGAAAGTTACCTCCTCTTGGAACATAATGGTTCTGTAGATTACTCTTGGCTGTAGATCATTCAACGTATGAACTGCTATATTAGTGTGTATGGCATTCTTATTTCAGTACACATCGACGTAGGTATGTTTTTTCCGTTAGTTTATAGAGTGTGTGGTATGCTTATCTCTGGTAGTGATAACGATTTATATTTTATAACGCATATAGTTACAGTCATCATATACACGCGCGCGCGTATAAATATATATATATATATATATGCATATATATATGTATATGTACATATGTATATATATATATATTATATGTAGTAATATATAAAAACGCATACATTTATATTTTATGTATATAATATATATATACATATATGTATATACATACATACACACATACATACAAACACACACATATATGGGTGTTACTGTATATATGTTCATACGATATATCATTTAATCATTTGGTGAAGTATTTTGTGTCTCGTGCAACTGTGGAAGTTTTCAATTTCTTCCTTTTATCGTTTCTTTCTTTCCTCCCCCCACTTCTCCTTTCCCCGTGTGCCTTTATTGTCACTATAAAATCCTTCCACTCTCGCAGAAATCTTGTACTCTTTTCTTAGCCTTTACTCCCCCTTTTCATTCGCCCCACCTTCTACCACTACGTGAAACAAATGAAGATCTCTGAAATATATATGTGCTTGCAGGCAGAGTAGGACTATGTAAGGGAGGGATCCTTGGGCACAGAAAGTAGAATATAGGGAGGAAGGAACTGAGTGAGTATATGTGGAAAGAAAGGAGAGGGAAAACGCCCCGAACGTTGATGGACTTGAGTATGTTAGGGTTGGTGAGAGGTTTGTGGAGAGAGGGAGTGAAGGAAGGAGGGGTGTGAGGTTTGTGGAGGGAGAGAGGGAGTGAAGGGAGGAGGGGTGTGAGGTTTGTAGAGGGATGGAGGGAGGGAAAGATGGAAGGATGGGTGAGAGGTTTGTGGAGGGAGGGAAAGAAGGAAATGGGTGACAGGTTTGTGGAGGGAGGGAGGGAGGGAAAGAAGAAAGGAGGGGTAAGAGGTTTGTGGAGGGAGGAAGGGAGGGAAAGAAGAAAGGAGGGGTGGCAGCTTTTTAGAGGGAGGGAGTTAGAGAAGGAAAGAAGGAAGGAGGGGTGAGTCGTAAGTGGTATGGGTGGGGAAAGGGCTTTGGGGAGGTCTGGGTAGTATTATGGGCCTTAAATCAACTGTCTCTGAAACGCTTTATGTGGCGCTTACTGGTGGTTCATAAACGCGTAGGGCCCAAGGGACGGGGGTTGAAGGAAAAGGATTCAAGAGAAAGGGAAAAAAAATATTTTTTTCCATTTAGAATTGATTGCGTCTGTGTGTATGTATGTATATATATATATATATATATATATATATATATATTGTATATGTATATATACATATATATGTATACATATGTGTGTATGTATGTATATATATAGATATAGATATAGATAGATAGATATATTCATATATATTTATGTACACACATATATGTGTGTGTGTGTGTGTGAGCATACATACATAAATATACACATACACACACATAAATGTATTTATATATATTTATACATATATATACATATATACATTTATATACATATATATACATATATATATACAAACATATATGTATATGTATGTGTGTGCATGTATATATGTAACTATGTATATATTTATATATGCATATATATATATATATATATTTATATTTATATACATACATATACATATACATATGTATATATTTATATATGCATGTATATATATATATAATATACATACATACATACATATACCTATACCTATACATACACATACATACATACACACATATACATACACAGACACACACATAAATATACACATATATACATACACATATATGTGTGTTTGTGTGTACACACGTACACATGTATATATTTTGGTGCATATTTTTGTTTTCATCTGTGAGAAGTAAGGGAAAATAGTATACTTAAAATATACAATTTGTAGAAGGAAATACAAGTTGGTTGCAGAATAGTTTGTAATAAAAGTAATGTCATTCAATATCCATAGGCTAAAATAACTCACAAAGAGAGAGAAAGAAGTTTTAAGTGATTGGGTCTCTCCAGCCAAGACGATAGTCGCCATTGTGTCTGCTTACTCGCACTGTACAACCCAGATTGCGTAAGACATACAAGCGAGTAATACTAGAGGAGGGCATGTGCTAAGTCACTCCCGTCCCCACCCCCCCTCCTCCTCATCCCAAGTCTCCAGACCCTAATCGTGGGTATGCATTGCGTAATACGTTTTTGCCAAGGAACATGGTTCTTTTTTATTCTACGGGCAAGAGATGGGGGGGATATATAATTTTTGATATATAGTTTTTTTTATCACTTTTCTTCGAAGAATATGTAATACCGGTAGGGCACATGGAGCATTCGCTCATGACATTGTTGAGGCACTGCGCAGTGTACGATGTAAAGAGTTCCATTATCCACTAGGACGGGAAAATCCGGTTGGACAAAGTACCCCATGCTTATTAGGGACAGCTGGGTGTGACTACCTTCATGTCAGATAGTTGGGAGGTGAAGCAGAGTGGCTGGACGGGAATGGGATAGGCAAAGGGATATCTGGCAGGCAAGGTATGTGGTGGTGGCCGACGGGTTACAGCAAAGCGAGGGAGAGAGGATGTTTGGAATCGGGTTAGACGGTCGGCGCAGTAATAGAGTAAAACCTTTTCAAATACTTTAATGGGGGAAGAGAGAGAGAGAGAGAGAGAGAGAGAGAGAGAGAGAGAGAGAGAGAGAGAGAGAGAGAGAGAGAGAGAGAGAGAGAGAGAGATTGGATTGGGCATTAGGTCGACGTCCAAAGATGATGTTGACGTAGATGTGGATGTCAATTAAATAACGGAGAAAAAGATGGCAGGTGACAATGATCAAAGACTATAATTGTCATAATAGATTAAAGGAATTGTCCAAAGTTTGAGACCCGGCAATGTTGGCCTAAAATGTGGAGATCCGGAGGGGAAAGTGTGTGGTTATTACCCCTTTAATATCACATGGGACGGAAGCCACGGCCCAGCCAGCATGTGAATACCATAACATGAAAATATGATAAAAAGAAAAGAGGGATTAACAATAGGAATAGAAGAACATCAACATACAAAGAACTGAAAAATGATGGCAAAGGATGGGAAAGAAGGGACGAAGGAATTAAAGGGAATGGACGAATTTCTCTATTTACGGTGTCCTTCCGTGTTATTAATTATTGACTTACGAGCTGACTGGCCTGTGCGTACAGCCGTACCCCCAATACCCTTGAGTCTCATTTCTGAAGGAGACTCAAATTATCAGACTGATAACGATGTTTAGTTGAAGTTGTTGATATTGATAACTGTACCTGATTGATAATCTGCGATATATATATATATATATATATATATATATATATATATATATATATATATGTATATATATATATATATATATATATATATATATATATATATATATATATATATATATATATATATATATATATATATATATGTGTGTGTGTGTGTGTGTGTGTTGTGTGTGTGTGTGTTTATATAGAGAGATAGACAGATGGATTGATAGATATTTATATTGATATTGATATTTATATTTATGTATTCATATATATATACATACATATATACATACTTACATAATTGCACACACATACACAAACACACACACACTTGCATACATATATACATGCATATATACATGCATATATACATACATATATACATACATATATACATACATATGCACATACATATACACACATACACATAGAGATAGAGATATGTATGTGGAATAATAGACATATATAGGTACATATATGTACACATATATATATATGTATATATATATATTTAATATAAATGTATGTATATATATATAGATATGTATATACAGTAATATACATATGTATGTGTATACATACATATATATGAACATATATGTATATATATTTAAATATATAGATAAATAGATATGTATATAAAATTATATGCATATATATATATATATATATATATATATGTATGTATGTATACATTTATGTATATGTATATGTAAGTATATACATAGTCTCCCCCTCCCCAAATATATTCGTATATATATATATATGTATATATATATGTATGTACATACATACATATATGATGAAATCAAATGGATCAGATGAATTTTAGTGAGTTGTAAGTGATAGCCAAAGTTATATAGGGAAATTTGACTTTGGAAAATTATGATAATATTATAATTTTAATAGCACTAGTAATTGGGATAACAATACAAATGTAGAGATATTACTGGTTTATCAATAAATAATGGTACAATGAAAACATTTGTGGCATTAGTAATTATTCAACATCAATAATTATACTGGAAGCTATACTTTTATTATGTGTTTATTTTGGCAATTTATTTTAATTATATAATGTTATAGATACTTAATGCAGTTTGCCGAGATGGCAAGTATCTTTTTAGAAGAGCAAACACCGGATATGCATGCTAAATAAGTGATGTTTAAGGATAAGGAGTAGTATGTGGAAGAAAATTGACTACCTTATGTTCATGGAAATGATTACCCCCATAGGCCAAGTGATATCACCCGTTAAATGTTTACTGTTTATGTTTTAAACAGTTGCCTAGCAAGGATGAAAGAACATTGATTCCAAGGGGAATTTCGACCTTACAGCTTTGGTAGCATGACACATTCTTTGCTCGAGTCGACGATTGTCGCAGCTGTGCACCAGTTTTTCCAGTTCGGGCACTTCCGCCAGAATGAGGTAGTGCATTACTTTTGTCAGCGTGGTAAACAAAACACTCGCTTATGATTGGCAGTTTTGCACAGGTTATCATACAGCACCAAGAGCTTGCAACTGTAATTAACTCGTTACTATTTTGGTGAATTCTGATTGCACTTCGTAGCTGTAACGTCTCTGAAAATATTTATATTTTGATTGGGTTAAAATGAGTAATGATGTCTAGAAATACTTCGTTCCTTAATCTTTAACTAATCGAGAGCGACAAAGCATCAATTTACTAATGTGAACAAAAGGATTTATACAAAGAAAATCATATTAAAATGGATTTTTGTAACGGATTTTATGGGATATTTCAGAATTGAATGTTTATCTGCATAATTTTTTAATTCATATTTTTCACCATACAATTTTTATGAATGTTCAGTATTATGATGATAATGATGATTGATGATGACGTTAACTATGACAATAATAACAATTGTAATGATAATCAGCTTTATAACTAACGCTATTCTTGAATTGCTTTTAGTGTTGAGGCATTTTTAATAGCATAATGCCCTTATATACATAAATTGATATAATTTTCAGCAGTGTTATTATGGTACTTGGTGAATGAATCATCTTCATATAAATTACGTAGCATCAGGGGAAAAAACTCCCGTGAAAGGACTACATTCTATTCAAATCTATTCGAAGATCCACATTGTTCGTCGAGGAGGCTTCGTGGATGTATTTTCAGTACATGAATACAACCAGGAAACAATTACGCATTCTCCGGCGGCGCGTACAAGTTATTAGTACATAACTGTCACAAGTGGTGGCGGATGGTTTGGATTACCTAGTGAGAGGTAGTGTTTCAGGGGAGCCTTAGGAGGTCAGGCTAGGGTTGGGGTTTGGGGGGGGGTTAGGTTAGGATGTTCATGCTGGATGTGACATCTTGTGCTGTGTCGGTTTGTCGTAGGATTATCTACTACTTGTGACTGGCAACGGTTTGAGTGTGTGTGTGCTTTGTGAACGTGTTTTTTTTTCGTGAGTATATTTATCACACACGCTCGTGTTATTTAAGTTTTCGTTTTGTTTTTGATGTTGGTAATTGCTAGGTTCGTAAATGTGTGCGAAGTCGAAGTGGTTGCACGGCTTAGAAGAATTTATGATTGATAGGCATTCAGTAGTCACTATGTACTTGCGAGTGTTTGTTCAATAACTATTTTTTTCTGTTTGGTGGCCAATGAATACAATGAACGATCTAAGGAGACAGACATTCAAACTTAATCTCTATATGAACTTTACACTATATTGTTATACTGTCATTCCTATTTAAAACAAAATGTACTAGAAGGTACGCTTTTTTCCAGGGCGATAACCCGAGTCACGGGTATCGTGTAAAGCCCGTGAGATGGTTTCGTATTAAAGATGATACTGACGACGTCAAAATTAGGCACAATCTTATTAAGAGTGTATGTCTACATTTCGTCAGTTTTATTAAAGTTTCGTTGCTGTTGCCGTTCGTCTGTGCAGTGGATTTTTCACTATTGCAACTAGGGCTTTTGGTGATGTTCTACTAATGATAATTGCCATGTTTTTTTAGCATTGTTTTGAGTAGCACCACTCTTAATAGCAATCTTAATACTGCCTATTTTTTAAAGTCTTTCACTGATGATTAAATGCATTAGACGTCAACTTCATTTCCATAAAAAAAGCTTTTGTTGCTGACAGTGTCGCCCGACTGCTGTTCCGGCACTTCCTTATCGCATCATGCTATCGCAGGTTCACTCGGAGGGTTACCGATTACTCCAAGCGTGCGCGTATTTGTGGTCGACATTCCTGTCGGGGTTACATTCGTGGTTGAACCTTAGCGCCTCACGTAACAAGTGACCGTTAAGGATGGAATAGAGTCGAACAGAACGAAAACTGGTGTTACTTTCCGCTTTAGTGAGACGCCGCCTTTACACGTTAAATGGTAATAAACCGTATAATTGCACGTTGCATTTCGAAACACTTTGTGTTTTGTTGGCATTTATTTTTCAAACGTAGGAGCTTTCAAGAACCGTAGCCTGCAATATGCATTGTAAAAGACGGTTTCTTCATCTCGGAGGCACTTCAGAAGGTAAATTACTGAAGCAGTAGTACAAAAATACAACAAATGTAAATTATGTTTCTTAATCGGCGAGGAAAGGTCAAGGTATGTGATCATCTGCAATGATGCAAGAATCCAAGAAGAATATATTTAATCGGAAAGAAAAGTCGGATTGCTTAATGTGGAATAATTCATGCGTGTTTGAGCCGGCCACTGGCGAGTCATGACTTCTGGCTGCCGTCATCATGCAGATGCTTTTGAGGTTCAGGGACTAAAAGGAAGAAAGTTATCGCGCAGAAATGATTGATGGTGCATATTCAACTCTGTGAGAGGGCTTGTGTTGTATTTATTTATATAGCCATGTCTGTCTGCAGTCATTAATGTAATAATGTTGCTATTGTTATGATCATCACGAATCACCACCTTTCTGACACTGTTGTAGCTGAAACCGATGTTACCACTGGTAGTTTTGTTACTGATACATTCTGCTTCTGTTTCTATCGTTCTCATCGCTATTAAGAGCTCTTTAAACCCCCGTCCTATCTGAGTTCATCTTACAGTGTGTGAGTCGGCGTCCGTCGCTGACAGAGGCAAAGGCACACATTATCTTGCTTTATCAGATAACGCCCAGATTGCAACTCTCAATTGTTGCCGAACGTCGAAAGGGGAAATTCAAGCCTAGGGCAGTCTCTCATCTCTTTTCCCGCTCCCCCCCCCCTCCCCCTCCCCCTCCCCCTTTCCCCTCCTTCGTCCTTGCCCCCGTCTGGATAGTTCTCTTCAGTCACGATTCTGATTGCATGGATATCAACGCTTCACCAAAGGTTAAATGTTGCAAGCAGTACGGCACGTCGAGCCGGTGGCTTCTTTTCCTTTACTATTTTCATTGCTCTCGAATAACAAAATGCTCTTAAAGTTTTGATTTTCAGTTGAGAAAGAAAGCAAAGGTTTAATAAATATTAGGAAGAGGGAGTTGGGGACTGAGTCATATGACAAATATACGTACAAAAAGATACAAAGAAAGAGATGTTGCTAGAGAAGCAGACGCAAGCATTGGTGATGGGGGAGGGGGGGGGAGTAAACACGTCACGTGGCCACGTGGACAGCGTTACACGCGAGGGTAACGTGACCGAGCGGGGATTAACACGTCACACCACGAGGCTTTCCACGCAGTGAATCTGAGCTAAGTGACCGTACCGACTGGCCGGATTTTGCCATGGCCTGCCTGGATTCATTGGTGCTGAGTGGCGCAGGAGCAGTGCACGCACGCCACTCGGACGAACGCGCGCGCGCACCCATCCAGCTCGTGGCTAATCAGTGGGCGCGCATGGAAACACAAACACACTCACACTCACACACTCACATTCACACTCACATTCACACTCACTCACACTCACTCACACTCACACACACACACACACACACACACACACACACACACACATACACATACACACACATACACATACGCACGCACGCACTCACACACGCACGCACGGGCGCCCCCATGCAGCTCATGGCTAAATCAATGAACGCTCTTCCATCGCCATTATTATCACTCTTAAGGTACGAATGAGGTAGCCTGAAGGCATAAACGTGCCTAAACTGTTATACAATTCACTACTCCCGGTAGTACTACTACGATTCTTATTTTTACTATCGTACTTTATCGTATATTTAAAAATAGCTACAAAAAGCTATTGTGATAATGATAGTTTTATTTCATTTAGTATTACTCCACTGATATTTTTCATGTTATTGCTAATTTTGGTGTTACTATCATTGTAATTATTATGATTATCATCATTACTGTTATCACTATAACCATCATCATAATAATAATCACCATCAGTAGTAACAGCGATTGTGATTGTTACTAACATTATGATTATCATGACTTGTGCAATAATCATTATTTGAATATGATTACCATCCCTGTTTCTGCATTATGCTTTGTATATTATTTGTCGTGCATTTGCTCTGTTTCACATTGTTTATATTTGAAAACTATTTTAACTTTATCTTTAATGTTGTATAATGATTATTTTACTGCAATTGCTATTGGAAAGTTTCCCTTGTAAGACATAGTCCAAGAGAAAGTCTTATGAAAAGGAGAAAAGATGGTTTAAAAATGCGAGAGATGAGACTAGATGGTAGGGTACTCGAAAGGTCATGGTCAGAGGTTCATGAGCAAGGTCAAAATCACTCATAGACGCACGCTCACATTCACACAAAGACACACTAACACGCACACTTTCACGTACATACACACACTCACACATATTCAATTCACAAAGCGCTTCTCGTGCACACTTTTAATTTAACACACACACACACACACACAATCACGCATTTTGTTATGATACTCTCCCTCCCTCCCTCCTTTTCCCTCTTTCCTTACATCCCTCTCCCTCTCTCCCTCTTTCCCTTCCCCTTACCCTTTCTCCTCCTTC
>NW_028234410.1:12101641-12109141 GCF_977035675.1 Penaeus japonicus
TTGGGGGAGAGGGTAAGGGTGGGGTAAAAACTACAAGGGGAACTGCGACGGTGGAAAGAGAGTAATTGCCTCCTTCCCCCCTTCTTCTCTCTCCTCCTCTCGTCTGTCTCCCCCTCTCCGTCCCTTTTCTTCCCCTCTCCCTGGCTTTAACCCACACCTCGGCAGCGTGACCCGCTGACGTAAGCTTATACGTGGTTCTTTTTGTTGGCACCGTCACCATCATCAGCTCCTCCCTCTATTTCTTTGCCTTCCCGTTCATCTTCGGAATTACCTCTTCCTCCTGCGTCTCTCTTTCTCTCTCTCTCTCTCTCTCTCTCTCTGCGTGTGTGTGTGTGCGCGTGTGTGTGTGTATGTGTGTGTGTGTTGTGCGCGCGCGTGCGTGCGTGCGCGTATTTGTTCGTCTATTTTTTACACTTCATCTTCTTACGACAATTGCCTCATATGCAGCATATCATACCATCTCATCTTCCCTCATGGGTTAGTACCACGGTGTGCCTCCACCCCCCTCTCTTGCTCCGGCCCGCCCGCGCGCACCCAAAGCACCTCCGTTGTTGTGATGTCTTTGTTTAGACCAAGACGTTCATCTGGAAGCTCAGGGAGGCGTCTTCGGTCTTTCTCAATTCGCCTCTTTCTTTTCAGATATTACGAGGCCAGTTCAAGAGTACATAAAAAAAAACAGTTGATAGCATGGTATAAGAGGAAAAGCTTTGCTCCCTCCCTTTCACACACACAAAAAAAACTAAGAGAAAAATGTCAGCGAGTATAAAAATGAGAAGAAAAAGAGAGCAGAGACAGAAAAAAAGGATATTTACACTAAACACTTTTACTCCCGACGCTACATACACGGTCGTGTGGCACCCGCTCTTGGCAACCGTCAGCGTGTCCGTGACCCTCGCTCTAGATGTCCCAAAAGCAGATGCTCTCTCTCTCTCAACTATGGACGATTTAACTAGAGGAGATTAAGTCGTATTCCTTGGCATTACCATCCGGAAAAGAGCGCTGGCAAGGTTGAGGAGGTGATTGAACCTCCTCAAGCAATGGCGGTATTTATAGGTGACAAAGGCTTCTTGGGACGATTTGTTCGTTTTGGCATCTTTCAGGTTACCCATGTTGAAGGGGATAGAAGATGAAGGAATAAAGGATGTCTTAAGTGCTTGTCATGAGTTAGAGGAAATGGGAGACAAGAGGGGGGGGGGGGAGACAAGGACAGAAAACAGCGTAATGTGTATACGTGTCTCAACGAAGTTGAGAGGGGGAGTAGAACGAACCTTGCAATGCAATTACATCTTGTTATTCTTGCAACGAATCAACAAATCACGCTGGCATAAACCTCTCGTCGTCCATAAAGCCAGTCTTCACGCGGAGTAACTTCTTCAATGTGTCATGGTTAGGATGGCCTGAGTTCGAAAGAGGTTGCTTGCAGGTCCGCGACGTGACGCCCTCAGCAACACTGATAACCTCACTCGTATAGGTTATGGGGTGCATTTGCGTTTATGTGCGTGCGCTCGGCCAGTTTTGTATGTATGTTTGTGTGTCTGTATGCATGTGTGCAGGTATTCATACTCACATGCAGATCCGTATGTGTGTGTATTTGTGTATCTGTCTACGTGCCCACTGAGAGTGTGCGTGTAGTATATGTAACACACCCACTATCAGTCACTATTGTTCATTGTCTCCCCTCTCCCACATGACGGGTGCATTTAATCCGGTAATTATAAGGCTATATAACCAGCAGCGACAACGTAGTATCAATGGTGAATGCCACAGTGGCATTAATAACGACGAGAGGAAGCAATTCTCTCTTTACTTCATCGTATCGTGAAGAAATCTGAACAAAAGAAAATGGAACGCAAAAGAAAAAAGCGGAAGAACTACAAACACGCTTGACTTTCTTTGCTCGCTTATTCTGTAAGAGGAGACAACCTTTAAAGTATGCATCCACATGTGCACACATGTGAGGAAAAAGTTTATTTATACAGATATCAAGTATAAATCGGCTTTGTGTTTCGATTTTGCTTCGATTTTTTATTTTCAAGTGTGACTCTTGAACAGAAACTGATCCTGCTTATTTTGCATCTTATTTGTTTCTCTCGCTGACCATCTGTGATACTGTGATGTCTTTTTTATTTCATTATCAGGAGGTTTAATTCGTAATCACAAAGGACCTTTTCATGTAAGGTTGGCATGATGCCAACCTTGACACTGAGGAGATTATTTAACGATACGAATGAAAGCGATAACTTTGCGAACATAAATAGATATATCAGAATATAAAAGTGGAGAGAGAGAGAGAGAGAGAGAGAGAGAGAGAGAGAGAGAGAGAGAGAGAGAGAGAGAGAGAGAGAGAGAGAGAGAGAGAGAGAGAGAATGGGGGGAAGAGGGGACAGTTCCTAGCAACAGCTTGCACTTATCACTAGCAGACCCATGCTGCACTCACTGATCATTCCGGGCAGTGTTGCCAATAGACTCTGAGTGCCAAGTACTTGGGGAAAGGTGCCGCCCAATAGCTTCTCTCGTGTTAATTAAAGGGGATGAGGTACGTTGCGGTACAAACAAGAAGAGTAAAAATAACTTGCACTCTAACCTTATCAGATGATGGGGCAAGGGTGTGTTGCTAGTGGTACCCTCCCCGTATAAATCTTTATGTTTGTTTATTTGCACGATACAGAGTATGCACTTTAGGCAGGTAAGGTTGGATGTGAGCATACTTTGATGTACGTGTTTGTATATGTGTGCGTGGATCTGCGTGCGTGCGAGTCTGGCAAACTGCGTTACCAGACGCACATAAACATTTAACTATTTGCAATGTAATAAGATATGGATGTGTAGTATTATAGTCCACTTAAGGCAATGTATACTGCAAGTTGTGTTACCAACCACGCGCGTCTATTTATGTGTTTTTGTGTATTTTTTGTTTGTTTTCTGTCATGAGGGTACGTGCATGCTAGCGTTACCAACCACACGGGCTCATTTGCATATGTAATGATATCGCCTTCACGTGGGGATGTGCAAAGACAGCATTACACAAAAAAGTGTTTTATTATCCGTCTCCATCGCACTCCGTATGTTATTTCTACTGCTTCTTTGGCTTTCAGTCTTTATCTTGACAATTTTTGCGATGTGTGTATGTCATTTGATGCAACTCTTTTGCTGTAATTAATATCGCAGGCCAATCAACGGCAGAAAAGCAATAAAATAGTGAAAGGGTGATTTCATAATTTGGTTTACATTGTCCTTTTGTGTGTGTGTGTGTGTGTGTGTATTTGTATTTGTATTTGTGTGTTGGGAGAGGGGGCTGGGGTTCTAAATGTCAGCGGCCGTGTACATCGCACAAGGTTTCCATTCACTGGCATGAATGGTTTGACCTCTACCAGTAAGGCATTACTATTGGTCAATACGATTTAAAGATGTTTACAGAAATTAACATGACAAAAGTTTTGGCTGCTTACTAGATTATCTGCAAACAGTCTAGCTTGATAGAGGCGTTAGCAGCCAGACCACAGTACTCGCCTTCGAGTAAGAAATTGTACCCTTCCAAAGGATGTGCGCCTTGTCCTCGACTCTCCAGGACCCGGATAGGAGTTGCCAGGAGCGTGTGATTCGACAGATGTGGCAACACTAGCCAGACCATGCAGGAGAACGAGCCCTTGTGGCGAGCATCTCACTCGGCCAGCCTAGACGGCTCTTCAAACCGATGGTTACCCAAGTGGCCAGCTGGTGGTCTTTAGAAGAACCCTGACGTACGCTAGTTGACTCTGAGTGGAGTGTATTATTTTTCACAATAGAATGCCAGCTCTCACTCTCGGTTATGTCTTTGGCGCATGGCAGCCTTGCGTAATCTCGCCCAAAAAAAAGTTTTACCCTTTGTATGTTCACATGGCTACTCTCAAGGGGCTGATATTCTGCCTTTGTTTCATCTGATTAGAAATCAGCTCTGTTATGTGCGTGGTAGGTCTCCATCACTAGGCGCATCCCACAACAGCGTCTCGAATTAATCAGTAAAATTAATGTCTCGAGTGTCGTTTCGTCTTTCTAGAACGATAAGGATATCGAGCAAAGAAGTGACCTGGGGTTTGCTTGAAGGTTAGACAAGTGTCCTTGCGGCTCGCATGTTTACAGTAAAGAACGCGTTTATTGACTGATATATTTATCGTGATGTTTAATTTAATTGCATCGGCTTAACCTTACATCTATCTTCCTTTAGATTTAGGGTTAGTTATACACTTCGAAATAAAAAATTTAACTTTGACAAAGGTTGTTGTACGTTCTCCGATTTATTATTATGACTGGAGGCTGTATGTTGACAGTGTTATTGAACTCGGTGTGCATTACACGCCGAGACACGCTGCAGAATCAGTAATTCACACGAATATAACGAAGTAGCCAGGAAAGTTTTGCCTCTTTATTTTTATTCGCTCAGATTATCTCACACTCAACCGAAAAGTAAATAGATACGATGAAATATTATATATGGAAAGAAGAAGAAAAAACAAGATACGTTGAGTATGTTAATGACCCTTAATATACCTCAGAGGATATTATTTTCTTGACCCAATCCCCCACGCAGCAGTTACGGGCCGAGGATCTTTAGACTAAAGGACGCCTTAATGGGTTTTAAGAGACCCAGAGGATAAAAGATTTCCACTTAAACGCTTGGAAAGCATTTAGGCTAATATCTATGGGAACTCCGTAGGATTAACGCCCTTAATTTTGTTTTTCCTTATATTTAATGATTTGCATCTACGGATCAACTTGCACGGTTAGTACTTATCTTGGGCTTCTGGTTTGCATAATTCCCTATTTGCTGTTGCAGTCGTAATGAGAACATTAAGTTACAGTATAAGGTACAGGTTTTGATTCTGAAAATGGGTTGAAGATCACAGAAAAGGATTAAGGTAAATGGAGGAAGAAATGCGTTGAGCTGCTTTTATGTTTGTGATGGGGCGTGCGTGCATGTGCTTAGGCAACCTCAACCAAATAATATATGTCACACAGCGGGTTCACTCACGTTATATGAGCAGTAGCGTTCCTCAGCCCTTCCACATTTGGCTATATTTGCTGAGACGAGTAGTTCGTGAAGTTCTAAGGCTCGGGGTTAGGGTGAAGGGGGTAGGTAGGTAGGTAACACTTGTCACTAAGGTAGTCTTCCCTCCACGGCAGAGGAGGCTGTTAGACCAGTCTTTCAGGCCACACCCGAGGCTCTTTACTGAACACGCTGTCTTCACGTGCATTTCCCTTTTCATTTTACTCATTACATATTACTTGTTCTTCTTCTCAAGCACGTATTTCCAGCTCAGTGTTTACTGTATCGCATCCATATTTCCTCTTTAATTTGCCCTCGGTTCGTTGCCTCCATTCCCTTATTCTCACGTTCTAATTTTATGTATACTCATTGCTTGTGTTTCCCATTTTTCGTTTTGTTTGTCAATATCAAAATCGTTGTCTTCGTGCACGTTGGCTCTCTATACTAGTCTTATCTACTCTTTTCTACGTTATCTACATATGGTATCTACATAGATTTTTCATATTCACAACTTTTCTCTACACGCATGTGTACGCACACGCGGACGCACATGTGAACGCACACACGCACACACACACACACACACACACACACACACACACACACACACACACACACACACACACACACACACACACACACTCACTCACACACTCACTCTCACGCAAACCCATCCTCCCTCCTCCCTTCCTTCGTCCCCTTCTTTTCCCTCCTCTCCATCACCTCTATCTAACTTTCCTTACTATCAGACTGGATCCTTTATAAAGGGCCTTTTCTTCCGTGTACTTTACAACCGTATGTCCCCTAGTACCCTATAGTCTCGTAGTAGAGATGGGCTTTTTCAATAGCTTCTTACAAACTATCTCAGCCGGGTGCATAAAATGTAGCATTTTTTTACGCTCATTTCTTATGAATCCCTCCCCCCCCCATCTCATTGTAATGCTTTGTAATCGGTTTTCTTTTGATTGTATTCTCCACCAGACCTTTCTATAAATCCTCTCTCTCTCTCTCTCTCTCTCTCTCTCTCTCTCTCTCTCTCTCTCTCTCTCTCTCTCTCTCTCTCTCTCTCTCTCTCTCTCTCGCTCTCTCTCTCTCTCTCTCTCGCTCTCTCTCTCTTTGTTTGTGTGTGCGTTACGCATTATACCCCTCTTGGTTACACGGCATATGATATGTTTGTTGAGTTTTGTGACATTCTAGTATTCTTGTCTTGTATACTACATTCAGATTTATCATATATTTTCAAGCGGTTTTCATGTTTCTAGTTTTACAGGTCGTAGCTTTTTGTTATTAGTTTACATATATATTACTTCTACATGTGTCTTACTTGTCACAGTTTCTAATATGTGCTTTGTCATGTGCATCTTTTACAAGCCCTTAATGAGTCTGTGATTTTCTCTTTCGTTTAAAAATCCTCGAAGGTTTCCCTCGCTTCCTTACTCGCAAACCCTTTCCATGTTGATCGTCGGTGCTGTTAAAATCTTTCCATCCCCCCCCCTCCTTCTCTCGCTACTTCGGCTCCTCCCTCGCTTTACTCTCTTATCTTTAACCTCGCCATATCCTGTGTCTGTCCTTCCAACCTTCAGGCACTACTTGTATTCGGAGGGATTCCTCTGTAAGTCTTGAACCTGCCTGGTCCTCCTAGCCATGTCGTTGGCATGTGTGCCTTGTCCTTGGTTTGTCCTTCTCGTACCCTGCTTCTGCTTGCTTAGTTATCTTGAGGACCTTGAAGCCCGGCCCTTTTTCCTCACTCTTAGGGTAACGCAATTGGAAAGTTGCATGCATCGTCTGCAGTATAGTAATATGTTAATAAAATGATGTGCAACTTTATTTAGAGTGCGTAAGGGTTCATTGTTCTGCCTTTATGACATTCGATGTGGATCAACTAATGTGGGGTATAAACTGTTTTTTGTATTGAAACTATATAATAGCATTGTGGCGGCACTGACGGTTAAATGCTCTACTGAGTCATGCCGTTTATGCCTTGTACTGTTCTACCAATTACCCTAATATACGATATAGTTTACTGTGCCATTTGAAACGGAAGAGTGAGCCACAGAGAATGCTAACCATGTTGCATTCATTTCCGAGTAGTAGCGTGGAGAGGACTTGTGCATGGAATACAAGGTAGAAGCAACGCGAAGGAAGCATATTTCTCGCATGAATTCCGCAACTCCATTTTTAGTAAGGGTGAATGTAACGCATATAAATCTGCATACATGCACAAAACTATATAGATATATAGACGGAAAGAGATATCATATATTATATTGCATATTATATAGCATAGATAGACAGATGTACACACGTACACGCGCGCGCGCGTGCACATGTTTATGTATATGTTTACTTTTTACTTCAATATTTT
Organism: Penaeus japonicus; assembly: GCF_977035675.1. Taxonomy (NCBI): domain Eukaryota; kingdom Metazoa; phylum Arthropoda; class Malacostraca; order Decapoda; family Penaeidae; genus Penaeus; species Penaeus japonicus. The sequence goes on from NW_028234410.1 coordinate 12,109,030, forward strand.
TCCCACCGGGAACTATGAGTCATGGGAGTGTGTACATACATGTGTTTGGTGTTTACTTATGCACGTGTATGTTGTTGAGCCGTTTATGAAATATCTCACTTCGTTAGGAGCC
>NW_028234410.1:12121641-12136641 GCF_977035675.1 Penaeus japonicus
GACACAACCTCGTGTTAAAAAAAGGAAGACACGGAGTGAAGAAAATGGCAGCATGAACATTCTTTAAAAAAGATTATTAATGGAGGAATAATAGAAGAGGGAAATGAATATAGATATAAATGGTGACTATGACTTACATAAAAATAGATCAGATAGTTATCCCACATTTATAAAGAATATTAGTGGTATGTATGGATATAGGAAAAAGGTAAGAAAATGGATATATGAAAATCTTTTGATATTTGTAGTAGCATTTTAGAAATATATGTGCTATGTTTTTTTTTTTTTAACCAATTGGGTATCTTACAGCTTGTTTCTTGTGCAGGTAAAGTATCAGTCCAAATTAGGAATTACTCAAGGATAACTTGCTCATATTTTGATCTTTGGTATGTTTTTTTCTTTCTCTTTTCAAGACGGAGATCTATGATGTTGTTAACATTGCACATCCAACAATAAATAATGTAAAACATTATGGAAGTGATGCAAAATGACGTTAAAGAATGACCCTAGAATGCCAAAATTAACCAAAGAATATCTACAGATTATACAAGATATTGTAGTTGTTGGATGATGGCTACATTTGTTACACTGTACTGAAATGATGTTGATGCCTCCTTTGGTGTTGCCTCATTTTTTTTGCAACATGAACTCATTGTTTAGCCCAAACCAATGGCAGAGCTACATGGTGAATTGCTCTTTTTAACTCAAAGAATGTTGGGTACTTGTAACATTTATACAATATTGGTTATATATTTTTTTTGTGGGGTTGATCCCTTTTGTACTTCATTCTTCCTCTTCTTGAAATTAAAAGCAGTTTATTCCTTCAATTACTAGATAGTATCACTTTGATAGTATATAAGAAAAACTCAAATTTCATACCATTAGTCTAGAAAATAATAGGAAACACTCATATCTAAAATATTAAATCCAGCCTGAACATGTTAACCTACTCACAACAGGGCATAGATTTGCCTAATGCTGCTCCCACTGGCATGATAAGAAATGCGTATAGCTTCTCATCTAAACATCTCTCCTTGCATAATGCCATGCTGAGCCTCTCAGAGTGCTTATCACCTGCCCATTTCTATTGGGGCATATGAGGAGGTTTTTGTATTTTTTCTGATGAGTCAAGAAAAATGTATACATACAAATGCAACTACAGTGTTTATATACACATGTAACTATGTAGAACATGTATATACAGGGAGAGACCATGACATGATAGGACTTAATCTATCGTTAGGGAAATATTCCAGTGACGTGGTATTATGTCATGTTGCGTAAATGGGTTAAGATGGGGCCCATCTGTAAAGGGTGAACAACAGCCAGGGAAAGATGGTGAAATCTCTATATATATATCAATTACCTGGCAGCAGAAAGTTCAGTATTCCTTTAAATTATTTGAAGAAAAATAATTTATTTGACAAGGTAGAAAAATAAAAATTGATTTGAATAGTTCTAGTTTTAAAACAAAAGGATGATGAATTGATGGATAAGCATTTTACTGATACATTATGATAAAAGAAATCTAATGGGAATGAATAATCTCATTTTTTTTAGAATATTCAATATAAAAAAAATATATAAAAATTTATTTTATTCACTATCCTCCGCACCCGTGAAGATTCAGCAGAAAGTAATATTCCTCTCCCACTTGCAGATGAAGACCCGAGCGGTGACGCAGTGGAGGAACGGTGGTGAGCTGTCACTGTCGTTCTGCTAGTTTTCTGCTGCTATGTGAAGACCTCGATGTTCCCAGTGGCATGTTTGGGAAATGAAATTTGTTTGTGTTCTGTTTTGGGAACAAAAGATTTTACCACAAAGGCAAGGATGTGAATCCTTATTGCTCGCAGTTTTTTGAAAGGGTGTTGTTTGTGTTCCAAGATGAGTTAGTGTTGAATAATAAAAAAAAAATGTTACTACTTGCAAGTTAATACTAGAATGGGACGGGAAGTGTTACTATGAATATTATTTTAGGGTTTTCTGTTATATTGTGGAAAATGTGGATTGAGATATATTGATTTTTTTTTATAAAACTTTTTTTTTCTTTTTTTACATACATGTATATATATATGTCAGGGATTGATTCATGGATGTACATCTTTGATACTGATTAGTTTTGTTACAATGTGGAAGTTGAAGCCAGAGAATAGGTATCCTGCTATAACATCAGCCACATAAACATACAAGTAATGCTCTTGTGAAATCAAATGTGGAGGGAATGTGGATTTGTGTGTAACCTTTGCATTAGAGATTTTGTCTTTTGTAGCTTAATAGAACTAATGAAGTGCAAGTGTAGAAAGAAAGAGAGTGAGAGTAAGAGAGTGTAAATCTGCCCAATTTTGTACCTGATTCCTAATTTAAATATATGTAAAGATAATTAAAGGTTAATATATGTTGAAGACACACTGGTCACCATCTGAGTCGGAATTATTTTGGCTTTTAAAGGTAATGCCAAGTGGCTGTGTTTTTAATCAGCACCCAATTAGAGTACAATATTTTTTTTTTTCCAAGCTGTCTGATATTTTGTAATGAACTAAAACCTTATGTCTGTCAGGAACATACTTATCTGGATCAAGAGATTGAAGTTCTGCTGCCAAGGACATACTTGAAATGGTGTAAATATGTTAGGGAAAATACTGTTTTTGAAGCAACTTCAACAATGCAGCTTAAACATGTTGCAAAGAAGCAGCAGAGCAGAAAGGGTACAACTCTCAGCACTTTGTATTTGACACAACACATAAATTGCAGATTGATATTTCCAGAATGGAATGGATGTAAGCATTACGATATTTTGTTTGGCCATGGTATAGACTGCTAAGTTGATTACTATTTTTATACAGTAGAGTGTGTGAAGGAATACAGCTAAAGTCTGATGAAAGGTTAGGATGATATTTAGAAAGAATGTTATTAATGATTGGTCAAAGTGAATTGATATCATATGCAAACAACTTCATGGAAATTCCTGTCTCATCATACATTTTGTGAAGAATTAAAAAAAGAAAAAGAAAACTGCATTACATATAAAACTGAGGTAATACAATAACAACACTTTACACTAAATGATCAGAAGATGCTGCTTGGCAAAACACAGAGCACATTATTTTCAACTAATCATTATTTATGACTCAAATTGATTCCATAAATTGTACCCAGCTTTCTCTTCTAATGCATAATTCTCTGACCTCATTGCAAGTTTACATTGTTTAAAGACAATGTTCTCTGAAGTAGATGAGAGGTGCCAGGACAGAGAATACTTGTGGGATGTGTAGTCATTGTAGTTTATTGGTTTTTAAATTCCCTGAAATTACCAATATTGTGGCTATTGTGACAGTGACATTTTTTAATGGTTTTCTTTATTTTCTTTTTTCTTTTTTTCATTATTTAACGGATGGTAAGCTGATTCAAACTTGCTCCAATTGCTATGTGTTGATGTTACTTCTTCATACATTGAAAGCTTTCCATGTTTGATCTTCAGGTGCGCCAAAGCTAATCATGTCTACCTGGGGCACGCACAATTGGATAGTGATTGTAGTAATTGAAGGCTTCATGCAGATTTTCTTAATGATTTACCCATCTAAATGTAGTATTTTCTCCTTACTAAAGACAAGTAACCTGAGATATAATTGCTAACATTGGTATTTTACCATGATCCCAACTATATACGCCTAAAATGTTTTGAAAAGTCCTGATAAATTAATCCCCAGTATTGCTTTTTTACTTTAATATTTTAAATATACCTGAAATTTAGATAGGTACAAATATTATATGCACTGGTAAGAATGATATTAAAGGCTTTTTATTTTCTTTCTGGACTTTAAATTTTATAGACTGTATTGCATGTCTGTGTGTGCAAAAAAAAAACAGGAAAAAAAGGAAAAAAAAAAACTAAATTATATATGATATCAGTAGACTAGGACCTAAATGGAATGCTAGATTGAAAGCTAAGAGGATGTCTATGATATCCAATGAAGCATGATCTAGACGTGGTTTATTTCAATTTTTTGACTAATAGCCGTCCTCTGGTACAAGTTCAAAAGAAGATTGATAGTAATCTTCCTCAGGCAAAGGTAAAATGACATCCAGTGTCTTTTATCAGTCAGTTTAGATGATTTTATGCAGAAGAAAGACAGATGGAAAAGTACATCATCAGATTTTTTTCTTCTTTTTTTTTTTTTGGCTATGTCTACAAAAATGTGTTTACTTCCAAGAAAGACAAGAACACAAAAATGGGACTAATTAAAAATAAGAAGCTGGAAAATTTCAGATATTTTCAGATTTTAAAGATTACTGATAAGTTAAGAAAATATTTCTTTTCTCCTCTATTTTTTTTTTTTTTTTTTTTTTTTATAAAACAGGAAAAAAGCCCTTTATTATCTATTCTTTATAGGAACCACAAACATTAGAGATTATTAGTTACCAAATAGCACAGAGATCTTTTAACATTTGGGACCATGAATTAAGAGTGACAGATTCAGTATATGAGTTCACTATACAAAATGTTGCTCAGTATAAGTCTATCCCCTCCCCCCCCTTTAGTTTTGAAAACAGGCTCTAATAGGAATCTGTAATTTATTTGTCTTTAGAAAGATTATTTCGTAATCAAGGTTAACCCATTCGCGCTATCACGTTTAGTGGTTTTTGGGTCACATGCCTGGGACGAGATATTTAGTCAAGGCCGGCGCGGCGGGTGATAAGGCATACAGTGCTCGTTCACAGCTAGTGCAGCTGAGAATCCCAAGGCGTTAGAATATCCTGGCATTTCGACCATTTAGAGCCAAAATAGCCCCGTCGTGAATGGGTTAAAAGGGTCACCTTATGGTAATCAGCATTAGGCATACAAATGTTTGCTTTTGTAGTTGCTCCTCAAGCTAGTATTCGGGTTTATCCTTGGATGTCAAATCCATATGAATTATATGCTGAAAACCTGCAAAGGAAAGGAAGAATATTTTGTAGATAAAATAGCCTTTAATAGTGAAAGAAAACCAACTAAAAATTGTATTTGAAAATTATGAAATTGAAAAATAGGAAGGAGAGTGGAATTTGCTTATTGTTGCATTCTTATGACTGTATCTGGTGAGCTTTTATAATGAATTAGACTGTCATTTTTTGTTCTACATTAGCAGGAGCTGATAGTATGAAGGTTTGCCATCCAACTCTTTGTTTAAATGAAATCACTACTGTGTATGTGTAATCAAACTGGATATTTATTTCATATTTTATTCAAAATTAATTTAGTATTTATTTTTCATCCTCCTTTACTTCAGGGCAATGGATTCTTTTACTAGAAAAAAAGGAAATTCCAAAGAGTTTTATTACTTTTGTCAGAATATTATTTTCAGTAGTAAGAATGTTTTAAAAGGAAATTTTTTTATCCTGCTTGTTGCGCAGTATTGCTTTCTGCTTTCCCAACCCCCTTAAGTATGTCAATCTGTAACTGCCATTACTGAAAAAGAAATTACATTAGCCACAAGTAATCAGCACAGTTGTCCTTAATATTTGCAAAGGCTTCATATCAGTGAGGATGTGATATTTAAAAGAGTACCACTATCAACTAGAGAGCATTATTTTTTGCTGAACAGTTTTTTTTTTTTTTCATGAATATCAGGGAAAATCAGTTTTTTTGTTTTTTTTTAACTTTTCATGGACCAAGAAATCAGACCCCATTGCAGTATTTTCCGTAAACTTTGCACTGGCAGCAACTAGTCTCCCATCCTGTGTAATCCATGAATGTTTAGACAGTTTGTGTGTACCTGGGTAGAACATATTTAACCAAGGAATTTTTGTTCTGTATAACATATGATTGCTTCTTTTAGCTTTATGTTAAGTTTGACTGGACAAAGCAGTTTCGGGTTATTTTTACTCCATAATCCTATCTGTGAAGTGAACCTTTTGCATGGCATTAGAGAATTCCCATAATTAGTGATATTTTTTGGGACGGCACAAATTGTAATGGAATATATCTCTCTGATGTAACACTGGAATTCTCTGGCATGGAAATGAACATATTTTTTGTGATTATGGCTAATTCACACCCCATATTTTAATATAAGCAGCACTTTTTTTATTTGATGAGAAACTTGATGAGTGTTTTATAAATCCAAATTTGGATGCATGATCTTAAAGAAGTGTGGTAACTCAGTGTAAGGACTGCAGCCCCTACCCTTAGAGATATGACCCTTTTCCTAGAACTTTGGACCTTATGCCCTTACTCCATAAAGACCTTTTTTTGGCACCCAGGAGAAGAAGGCATTGTTGTGGCAGAAATGGAAAGGGGTGGCCAGTGATCAGTGAAGTTTGTACAAGATAGAAAATATAACCAAAAGGAAAAAAAGAAAAAAATTATCTTGGACTGAAAATTGATTTTGACCAAAGCACAAGTCGTACCTAAAAGGAAAAGAAAACAAGAAATTTAAAGTGTTTGACACAAGTCAGCACGCAAGTCCGGTGAGTGAAGTGATGGACCCTAGAGAAAAGTGGGGGCCAAAGAAAGAAAGAAAAAAAGAAAAGAAAAAGAAAAAACACGTAAGATAAGAACCACAATAGAAAATTATAATAAATGAAAAGAAAATGTATAAAGGTAAAAGATATGAAAAAAGAAGTGACTTCAAGGAAAAATTAAATACAAGGGCAAGTGCATAAAAAGTTGACAAAGGCTCTGTTTCTCAGTCACAATTTGAGGGACAATCTTAATGAGGGTCCATTTCAAGAATAAGATTGGCCAAGGCAAAAGTCAGTTAGTGCTCTGATTGGCCAACCGTACAGACCTCTTTCTCAAGTAGTGACTGAGAATTTGGCCCAAACTCTGTCAAACAAAAAGTGCAAATTTGTTGATTAAAGCTTTATATCCAATGTTGATTATTGCCATTATTTTAGTGAACCCGTGAACCCTTACCGTTTAATGGGTTTCAAAGGAGTGCTTCATAGTTGTGTGAAGTGGACCTGGAATTTATTACATGGTAGAAATACCTTCTGTCTGTTATGTTGTTGAAATGGACTTTTTGCTGATAGTTTTGTTCCTTTATATTACAATACTATGAATATATCCCAACTTTATCAGGTATACAAACTATTAACATTCTTTACAAGTCCTGTTTGTTTCATATACTGTATAGTGTTTAAATGTCATAATAATGAATAATCTGTTGTGTTTTGAATGCATTTAGCCCACAGTGAAGTAAAACTGAATCTCGCTTCTGATTGAAGTTTTGGGGTTATCATGGGATTGATGGTTTAGGCGAATGACTACTTGACTTATTTTTATTTATGTTTTTATTTTCAATTATTTTTTAATTTAGGAAAAATGAAGAGTAAGAACCCATGAAACTCATCTGACTTATATGGTGTGTCACAAATAAGAAGAAATAAAAAGCTCATCATCTGCTTATGATGTAAAAAGTTCTTGAAATTGTAAAGTTTAATTTAATGATTGTTGCAGTTCTTGCAAATTGAAATTGGCAATCTGGTCATTAATGTTTTTTTTTTTTACCAAATAATTTGTATGGAAGAAACTGTAAAATATAAAAGTTTTTTGCAGGACTTCTACATTTTAGTTTGAAGCTTAAGCAGATTCAAGTCAGGTAGGCATTGCTAGGGAAGACAGTTGAGTATTGGGTCCAGTGCACTGTCCAAGAATTTTGAATGTTATAGCAAGCAAACCAATTTGATATCCTTGAAAACCTGGGCATGGTCATATGGTTCAAGTGATATCTTAAGCTTTCTCTTTTGCCAAAGGCACATGTCAGATGCATTTTGTATTTACAGATGTTGCTTTGACAAAAATGAGAGTGGAGAATATCCTTGTCAATTTCATTATAGGCATTTGCCCATTGGTTGTGTTGACAATGATTTGATAATGCATATGGAGTGCTGTGATAGGACATGATCTATAGTTGATAAAGACACAGTGTACTGATTCTTGATTGTCTACCCTAAGTTAGTTGGAACAAAGGCAGAATGAGCTAAGAAAAGTCCGAGTTTCCATGGTAAATGTGGCCCTTTGTTATGGAATGCCTTATTTGTCAAATAGCCAGTCATTCATGGCTCTCAGACTGTCTATTAGTTTGTGGTAGGCCTTTGCAATTTGAGAGAAATCATTCCTAATGGATGAGTTGTCTGAGGTTATCATAGCTATTGTAATTGGAGAAGTCTTAGAAGTCAGGAAGTCTGAATTATAAGTTTGAAATCTCCTGCTCTTGGAAAGCCTTTATTTTGGGCATTTAATTGATGACATTACAAATAGGGTCCAACATAATGAAATTGGGTTGTGATTACCACAAAGCTCGGCTAACTACACCGCCACAGTACAAAAGAGGTGTGCTGAGACAGGCAGAGTCTACCTCACTATGTTTTGGGTCACTCGCTATAAACCAGAGGCGCGTTCTGGCAGCAGAAAAGATAGAAAGAAAGAAGAAAATAAATGGTTCCAACAACCTATGTTTCGAGTTGTACAAACTTTACCTGGGTATTTTAAAAGTATACCATCAGAATGCGTCTAGAAGCAATGATGGGGTGAGGTTTATTGGATGATGTAATTTCATTACCCATAAGGAACATTTGATGAGGATCATGAAGTTACTGAATTGAGATTCCTAGAGTTACTGAACTGAGGTCTCTTTGAGGTTCCTTATTGGTCATGTACATTTCTTACTTATAACCTATAATGGCACAATTTTCAACAAACGAAAGTGACACAGGTACATGTGAAATGTAGTTTTTTACCTTAAAGAAGTGATATTGAGAATGTAGATAGAAAATTAAACTCTGAACTGTTTATTGATTAAGAAATATCTAGTGAAGGATCAAAATATAAAGCATTGGGAATGTTTTCACTTGTGAATTTAAGACTACAAATGAAATGGAAGTATGCAGTGTGTAGGGATGTTTGCAGATAATATGGCTGAGTGGTCTCATTTTATGTGTGTGTGTGTGTGTGTGTGTGTGTGTGTGTGTGTGTGTGTGTGTGTGTGTGTGTGTGTGTGTGTGTGTGTGTGTGTGTGTGTGTGTGTGTGTGTGTGTGTGTGTGTGTGTGTGTGTGTGTGTGTGTGTGTGTGTGTGTGTGTGTGTGTGTCTGTGTGTGTGTGTGTGTGTCTGTGTGTGTGAGTGTGCGTGAGTGTGCATGTGTTTGTGTAAACATACATACATACATATATACATACATACATACATACATACATACATACATACATACATACATACATACATACATACATATATACATATATACATATATACATATATACATACATATATACATACATACATACATATATACATACATACATACATACATACATACATACATACATATACTCATACAAACATACATTCATTTATCCATTCATCCCAACCATCCATTTATCCACCCATCCATCCACTTTCATTTATTCATTTGTTCGTTCATTCATCCATCCATCCATCCATCCATCCATCCATCCATCCATCCATCGATTCATTCATTCATTCATTCATTCATCTATCCATCCATCCATCCATCCATCCATCCATCCATCCATCCATCCATCCAACCATCTATCCATCTATCCATCCATCCATCGTTCCATTCATCTTTCCATCATTCCATCTAGTCTTACATCCATACATATATACATACATATATACATACATATATACATACATATATACATACATATATACATACATACATACATACATACATACATACATACATACATACATACATACATACATACATACATACATACATACACACACACACATACACACACACACACACACACACACACACACACACACACACACACACACACACACACACACACACACACACACACACACACACACACACACACACACACACACACACACACACACACACACACACACACACACACACACACACACACACACACACACACACACACACACACACACACACACACACACACACACACACACACATGCATGCATGCATATTTCAGCTTTACATACATATACATTCATATATACATACAAGTAAACTAACATACAAATCTGTGTATGTATGTATATCTAACTACTTACATTTATATATATACTGTGCGTGTATGTGTGTCTGTCTGTCTGTATATGTATATGTATATGTATATATTTGTATATATATACATATATATGTGTATATGTGTATGTGGGTGGATAGGTGTGTGTGTGTGTGTGTGTGTGTGTGTGTGTGTGTGTGTGTGTGTGTGTGTGTGTGTGTGTGTGTGTGTGTGTGTGTGTGTGTGTGTGTGTGTGTGTGTGTGTGTGTGTGTGTGTGTGTGTGTGTGTGTGTGTGTGTGTGTGTGTGTGTGTTTGTAGGGTGTTTAACATATGTGGTTTGTGAATGTATGTTCACTATATGTGTTTATCATGTGTATTCAGACACATGCATAATTACTCCTTCCATATATTTGTTGGTGAACAAAATGATATAATGTTGTTCAAATTGTTATGCAGCACTTTTGACAATATATCACGTACAGCAGCATCAACAGCACTTCCAGCCGCCATAGCAGGGACAGTTTAAACATCAGTCAACCAATCATAGCACTAACTGACATATCCAAACCACCTCTTTAGGTTAAAGCCATTCACCCTCTAGTGTTGCATAAGAATTTGCATCTGACATTAACTGGTATTGAATAGTCAAGGTTGAGTACTTGGTTCAAGAAAGAAATAGGACCACCTTGTATAAAATCTGCAATGAAAGGTCAAGAAAGGGCAATAAATTGTTATTGATTAATTATTAGGATTAACAATATACATATATTGCTTTTTTAAGTTTTGCATAGGATTGATATGTTACATTTTTCAACTCTATAGCTAGTACAAATCATGAATATACTAACAGTTTTACTTACCAAATGTGTTTGGTAATTTCAAGTTTGATTAAAGTTTTTGAAATCCATTTTTGCCTTTGCAGATTAAAAAGAGAAGTTGTAATCTATAATAGGGCCATGATTTTTTTTTGTTTCTTTTTTGCCAATTTTTTAAGAAGGCAATTTTAGAAGAAGAAAATATGTACTGTAACTTTTGGTTACTCTTTGAGTAATATTTTCAATAGGAAATACAAATGTTAACTGTGATGTTGCAAATACTAAAGGAATAGTTCCCATACATTTTGTCACCTTGAAAAATTAAAAACAGTTCAGAGTAGAAAAGTGTACCAGAACCATTATAGCAAGTTTGGTCATGTCAACATGGAAAAAAGAAAGTTAGAAATGTAAACAAGAACTTACTATGAATACTAATTAGGCCATGATTCATAAAATAAACCCACCTCATCCACTCCAGTCACCCAATGTACCGCCTTCAAACTCCAGTTGAACAATACAGTGTCATCAAGTTATGTAATTGCATTTACTAAGCTAATGAGGAATAACACCATTATTTCAAACCAAATTCCTGACCTACTCCTTACCTCCCCACCATCCCCAAGTCAAACCTGCTGCATTAGTAAGGATTAGAGTGAATGATGGTTTATACAGTATAGATACAGTTTACAGTATACGTTGCCATGGTGATGACGGATAATGAGAATGGCCGTGGTTACCATCACCAGTGTGTGGTCACATCAGCAAAAACCTTTAAGTATTGTTTCAATAAAGTTACTATTCTCAAGTATTGTTCATAGGAAAAATAAAAATCTTTATTGAAATAAGTTACAAGGAACATTTTTTGCTCGGTCTGCCACATCTTACTGTACACATCCCGATACAATGATGACCCCATTTACTGGTGTCTGACCTGTCCTTACAACCTGTACATAGGTATAGAATAAAATTATTACATAGCATTTTGTTTCCTTTATTCCTAATGGAATATGACAGTTGTGTTCAAGTCAGTGAAAAGAGAAATTGCCCATTTTAATTCAGGGTAAATTACAGTTGAAGGTGAAAAAGAACTGATATAGACACTAGTAGAATTAACAAAAGCTTGTCTAATAAAGGAAAGCATGGTGAAATAAGAATTAAATGATTAAGGATTCATATTTTGAAAATAAGTTGTACATATTCACAATATTCTCGGGTAATCTCATAAAGTTACAGATGATCAATAAGAAACATATTTCATTACAATTTCCTTGATCAATTGATGGTTGAAGTATTAACATGATAAGAAATGGATAGTAAAGTGGCTTTTAAAACAAGTATTTTGAAACAAGTGGGGACTTACTAACTACACTAAGTTATTTATAAGCACTTTTTCATGGCTGATAATTAACCGGGTTCTGATATGTTACACAGGGAAATGTAGGCCTATACTGCAATTGGCTGGTATCTCATTTAGAAGAACCAGTGCAGTGTGCATTTAATTTTTTTTTCTTTGTTTTTTCAAATACCATTTTAGAAGCAGATTTATTAGTTTAAATAACAGGGAGCTCTAAATGGAAAGGGTTGTCAAGTGTAGTGGTGGTTTTCATTTTATTTCCTGAAAATAGGATGAAAAATGGTGTGCGTAAAAGTGAGTAATCAAGGACTATCTTGATATACTGAACAAAGAAGAAGGTAATGTTAAAGACCACATTCTGTAAGGCACCTGTTTGAGACATTTCAAGAGATTCACACTTTATGAATGCCAAGAAATATGGACATGTGTGATATATTTTTGTCATATTGACTTTGCTTCCAAGGAAATGTGTTGAGGATGCAAAGGGGTGCATTACATATTTTGATCAGCATGAGTCAACTCTTATCAAGTATTTATTATAGAGTGTAGCTGCAAGTAACCTCTCTCTCTGTCTCTGTCTGTCTGTCTCTGTCTGTCTGTCTGTCTGTCTCTCTCTCTCTCTCTCTCTCTCTCTCTCTCTCTCTCTCTCTCTCTCTCTCTCTCTTTTTCTCTCTCTCATTTCCTTCTAGAGGTCGACATCTGCCCCCCCCCCTCCCCCCCCCCCCCCTCTCTCTCTCTCTCTCTCTCTCTCTCTCTCTCTCTCTCTCTCTCTCTCTCTCTCTCTCTCTCTCTCTCTCACACACACACACACACACACACACACACACACACACACACACACACACACACACACACACACACACACACACACACACACTCTCTCTCTCTCTCTCTCTCTCTCTCTCTCTCTCTCTCTCTCTCTCTCTCTCTCTCTCTCTCTCTCTCTCTCTCTCTCTCTCTCTCTCTCTCTCTCACTCTCTCACTGTTTGTCTCTGTCTCTATCTGTATCTCACTCTCTCTCTCACACACAGTTTGTCTCTACTCTGACTGTATCTCTCTCTCACTTGCTCTCTATGTCTCTGTCTGTATCTCTGTATCTCTCTCTCTCTCTCTCTCTCTCTCTCTCTCTCTCTCTCTCTCTCTCTCTCTCTCTCTCTCTCTCTCTCTCTCTGCCTCCCCAGACGCAGGAATGCGGAGAGGAGGCATCCGGCACAACAACCTCAACCCCTCCCACCACTCAACATCCGATCTCCCAACTCCCACCCATGACCAGTCTACATACGAACCTTTCCCCTTTACATCACCTCCCCCTATCAGAATGTCCTCTATCTCCACGCCACAAAATAAACCCACACAAAACCATTTCCCTCCTACACCTTCCTTGGCTGTATCCATAACCAATGCATCTCCTAGCTCTCCCTCACCACCACCCTTTCCTGACACTCCACCCTCTCCTCCCCCACCTTCCATGGCAGTATCAACAACCAATGCTTCTCCTAGTTCTCCCTCTCCACCTCCACCCTCCCCTGACACCCCGTCCCCTCCATCCGTGCCCACACCGAGCAAGCAGACTCGCGACCTTGCTGACACGTGTGATGAACGAAGCTTCTACACAAATAACACCAAGAAGAAGCTACGTTAAAAATCGTAAAAGGAGGAATAAGCAAAAACCTCTTCCACCCAACCGCAACTTGGGTTGCCTGGAGTCCCTGCCCCCTCTACCACCTCACCTACTACACAAGTACCACCTCTCGTCATCAATAACTACGTAGAACGAGCGGAAACACATCAGTCCCATCAACAAGACGAGGAAGGTTTCGTCACCGATACCCCGAGAAAACAAAAAAGAAAAACAAGGGAGGAACGCAATACACCAAAACCCCTACAAGGTGCCGACCGACCCAAGGTAGTGTACTTATATATCACTAGCTGTCATCCAGATACAAACGAAGAAGATATTGAAAACTTCCTCGTTAGTAATTTTGACAGCATATCAAATGTCAAAGCCTTCAAAACTAAGATGACACATGAATATTATTCAAGCTTCACTGTTACTATATAAGAGGCAAAGAGATCAATTCAGAACTTTTTGTAGAATTCGATGTGTTCCCCGATAACGTAAAGGTTTTCTTCAGAAACAAGTACAAAACAGAACAGAATGTTTGACGCCGCAAATGGGTCAGCAGATCCGGTGGTCAGATCACAAACAAACACACTTAAAATAGAACATGTCAATGCTCAGTTTTTCCTGGGTCACTTAGATGAAATCGAAAGGATAATTAAGGAGAGGGATATTGATATTCTTTTTATAAGTGAAACCTAGCTTCACCAAGAAATACCAAACAATTTCATCAACATTCCAAAATTTCAAGTTTATCGATGTGATGCAGGTCGAGGAGGCGGAGTTTGCATATATGTACGAGATACCCTTAATCTAACAAGATCTCTGCAACTGTACAGAAAATACCTCATCCATAATAGATGTCATAATAACAAACAGATCCGATATCATCCTACATACAGACGCTATCCCATGCCAAATTGCTGATCATGAAATTTTGACCATGACTTTAAATATGCAGAAGCCAAAGCGACAACCAGTTATCAAAACTTCTCACGATTTAACGAACTATGACCCTCAGTCACTCTACCAACATATCATGGCTAATGAATCGACACTCTCGGAGATTTTATTAACAGATGACGTTGACAAACAAGCTACTGTTTTAACGAATGTGATAAAGAATGCCATAGATGCTTCCGCTCCGTATAAAACAAAAACAATTAGACGTCCCCCCGCTACTTGGATAAACGACATTAAGAGAGCCATAA
>NW_028234410.1:12171641-12174141 GCF_977035675.1 Penaeus japonicus
GGAAAAGGAAGAAGAAGAAAAAAGAAGGAAAGGGAGAAGAAGAAGAAGAAGAAGAAGAAGGAGAGGGAGAAGAAGAAGAAGACAAAGAAATAGGAAAGGGAGAAGAAGAAAAAAGAGAAAAAAAATGAAGGGAGATGCGAGGAAGAATGAGAAGAAGAAGAAGAAGAAAACAGTCGCTGTGTGAATCGGAGGTCACTTATTCCTTCGGGAAAGGAGAAGTCTTTCACTTTGTTATCATTAGTAGCCGTTTACGTTCCTTCAGAGCCAACAATGAGTCTATTCTAAGGGCGGAATCACACGCCTAAGCAATTTATTTCATGTTCAGTTGGATAAAATGTCTGAAA
Source organism: Penaeus japonicus (assembly GCF_977035675.1). NCBI lineage: Eukaryota > Metazoa > Arthropoda > Malacostraca > Decapoda > Penaeidae > Penaeus > Penaeus japonicus. The sequence continues at coordinate 12,171,986 of NW_028234410.1, forward strand.
GATTCGCAGGGGCAAGACCTGTTTTGCTTATTTTTTCTCTCCATTTTTCATCGATGATAGGATCAGGAACTTGCAAAATATGTAAAATAAGGGAAAATGAGTCGAAATAAAAAGCAGCTCTGGTATAAACAGGGTCAATGGCCTCTTAATGTAGTGAGGGATCATCTTAAGTTCCCTTTACAGTTAAGGTTCTTTAAACAATAATAGACACGGATTTTTCATTGAGGGATTGGATATAGGAGTAGACTAAACAATTTTCTTCAGATTTATTCAACGAAAAAGTGCTGAAGTCTGAAACAGAGATCCAAAGGAAAAATAACAATTAAAAAAGCAGACAAAGGAAAAAATACATGAAAAGTAAAACTTTTAAAGGAAAATACTGGAGGAGGAGGATGAGTAAGAAGAGGAGGAGGATGAAGATGAGGAGGATGAATAGGAATATGATGAAAAGGAGGAAGAGGAGGATTAATGATAATAATAATAATAATAATATAATAATGATAATAATAATAACAGGACGACGACGACGACGACGTGGAGGAGGAGGAAGAGGGGGAGATGAAGAGAAGACGATGCAAAGGTCAGCAGAAGGACCAGTAAGAGATGGAGAGCAGAAGCAAGACAACGCAAACAAAAAGAAACAGAAAAAGACGGCGTCAAAACAGAAGCATTCCGTATTCGACCAACATCCGAGCGTCCGCTGTCGCAGGAACAGTTACAAGCTTTAGATTAAAGAACCGAAGTCGATTCCGCGCTATCGGAAGAATCAAAATATGTCATATCCAAATCAAGTTTCGACCCCGAGCGACCGCAGCTTCCCCGGCATCTGTGGAAGGGTCGACAACCCCGAGGGAATCTATGCATGCGAGACGCCACAAGGACATTGTGGTGTTAACACTGTCGAGGAATATTGTTTTTGGATAATGCAATTGATAGGAATACGACTTTGAGGAAGAGGGATGGGAGGAAGGGGAATGGGAGAAAGAGAGAGAGAGAGAGAGAGAGAGAGAGAGAGAGAGAGAGAGAGAGAGAGAGAGAGAGAGAGAGAGAGAGAGAGAGAGAGAGAGAGAGAGAGAGAGAGAGAGAGAGAGAGAGAGAGACAGAGACAGACAGACAGAAAGATACATAGATAGATAGAGAGAGAACAATAATAACACTAATAAGAAGAAAATGAGTGATGATAGTGATAATGATAAGAAGATGAAAGAGAAGATGAAGAAAAAAAGGAAAAGAGAGAATCACAAGAAAAAAAGGAGAAGAAGAAAAAGATGAAGGAAAAGAAGATGAAAAAGAAGAAGAAGATGACGAAGAAAAAGAAAAGAAAAGAAAAGAAAAGAGAGAAGAAAAAGGGGAAAAGGAAGACAAAGAAGAGGATGAGGTAGAAGAAGAAGAAAAGAGAGAAGAGGAAAAGAGAGAAGAAGAAGAAAAGAGAGAAGAAGAAGAAAAAAGAGAAGAAGAAGAAAAGGAGAGGAAGCAAAAGAGGAAGAAAAAAGAAAAAGAATAATAATAAGAAGAGGTAGAAAAAAACGAACCTAAATTCTTTCGCCAAGAGTATCAGGCATAAATATTCATTAAAAGCATGACGGAAAATTGTATTATAAAGAGCAACTTACAAAAAAAAAAAAAAAAAAAAAAAAAAAAAAAAAAAAAAAAAAAAAAATCTGTTTTTAGTTGATTTTGTTATATGTTACAATGCAAGGGATCTGTTCCATATGGAAGCTTTAAATACGATATTTGCCAGCTGGACGTCATGGCCTCTGAATGGCAATTCTGATCATGCTACAAAATTAGCTGCGAATAAAGATATTGCAACATAATAACATGTAGAAAGAAAATGAAGAATAAAAAAGGAGAAATGCTGTCTTACACAATCCGCCATCCCAAAGGGAGATAGAGAGAAAGAGATGGATAGGAATAGATACGTACATATATATTTACCGGTTTATATATCAGCATACACACCCACGTACACTAACACACACACACACACACACACACACACACACACACACACACACACACACACACACACACACACACACACACACACAGTAACACACACACGCACAATAACACACACACACAAACACACACACATTCACACAAATATTCACATTCACATAAACATAAACGTAACATAAAATTGTATGTACATA
>NW_028234410.1:12179141-12181641 GCF_977035675.1 Penaeus japonicus
CCTAAATAGTGTGAGAAATTATTAATATATATTTTTTCATCCCAATATAAAATGAAATTATATTCTTTTGTTACCCTTAATATCAATAAATAATGTTTATATACTAGTTAAGTGCAGTAACAGGAATGAGCCTGAAAGGAAATAAAGCACAATGAATGAAAAATATAGATAAAAATATATCGGATCTTTTGAAATTCTCCATCACCTAATGAAATTCAAAGTAAGGAAAAACATTCCTGTACTCATAACTCCCTTCCATCTTATTAGCATCCCTCGTGAATGAACACTGTACACTGGCATAGAGTGATAGCCATAACAAGGCTCCCGGTCCTAAAAAAGAAGAAGAAGAAGAAAAAAAAGAAGTTAACCACTTATTTTCTAATTTCCTTTTTGCTCTGTTCACAGGCGACATCAGCGCAAAGTGGCAAAGAATATTTGTAAGTAATTGGATTTTCTTTTTCTCTCTTTTTTGATCGAGACGATTTGCGTGGAGAATACTTTGATAGATATGATATTATATGATACGATATGATACTAATGGTGCCAATGGCAGTACAACTACTATTATTGCTCCTCCTCCAACAGCGCTTCAACAAAAGCAATAATGACAAAATTAATATATACATGATTGTAATAAGGATAAAACAATGATCATAACAGGGAATATTTTTTTTTTACTTCTCCAGCTTCGAGTGCCAAGCAGAGGGAAGGTTCCCCCACCCCAAGGACTGCGGCACTTACGTCGACTGCTTTCGTAGTCCTCTCGGCTTCTATGTCTCACACATAGAAAGCTGCAATGAAGGGGCGTATAGTAAATATCTGAAGACGTGCATTCCCGTAAGGAGTTTTTTCCCATCATATATAAATGCCAGAAAAATTGCAAAGGAAACTATATATCCCTTCCTTCTAATTTTTTTTACATATCATCAGACATTTCCTCTCCATCCTAACAGGACAAGACGTGCAAAAACTCGTTCCGTCGGGGCAGAGCTCTGGTAGCAGACCACGCTTACCAGCATATATGCGCAGAAGGAAACGGCTTCCTATGCGCTGACTGCATGACGATGGTCAGCTGTGTGGATGGAACAGCTTACCCGCATCCCTGCAGTGATGGCTCCACCTGTGCTATGATGGATACTTTCGGTGGCGGCGTCTGCTACCCCGGGCGACCCGATGAATGTACATGCCCTGAAGCCGATTCCTTCCGGGTTGACAAGTACGACGCCACGAAGTTCTTCTACTGCAACGACTCAGGAGCTGCGCCAGAGATGTATCAGTGTCAAGAAGAGACGACATTCGACGAATCGACGACCCAATGTGTGAACGAGGAAAATCTTCCCGAGTGTGAACGGTCCGGCATGTTTGCCAACGCGAACAACTGCAGCCAGTACTACACATGCATCGCCAGCAAGGACGGCTGGATCCAAAAGTCCCTCGCCTGTGAGACGAACTTCATGTATAACGAAGCAACGGGCAAGTGTGAAGACCCGTGCAGTTGGGATGACGGGGAATTCGCGTGCGAGGCGGAGGGCCGCTTCCCCGATCCCAAGGACTGCCAGCGGTTCTTCGAGTGCATTTCGTTCGACGGAGAGTACCGCGTATTCTCCCGCGAATGCCCCCCTGGGTACCACTGGGAAAGTCTTAGCCAGGGCATCGGGAAGTGCTCGAAGGCTGTCGGTGACTCTTCATGCGACGCATTCACCCCGAACAAATGCGTTATCCCAGAAAATATGTGCAATCAGGCCAGCGCTGCCGGGGGATCGGATCCAGAGGAGGAGATATTAACGACGACAGCCGCGGAAATCCCTCCAGAATCGACGACAGAGGGAGCGACAAGGATATTAGCTCGTAGAGGTAACCGGCGCGCATAAATCTAAATGCAGTTTAAGATTATTTTTGAAAGACTGCGACGTTTCTTTGCAAATGTTATCATATGTTTGCTTTTGGTATCATCTAAGTAATTAATCAGGCTTTATGAAAGCTGACGTTGTTGTTTCGTAATTGTATTCTTACATGAATGAAAGTGTATTATGTTCATGAAATATGAAGTAATAAAATGTGTTATAAATAATGAAAATGTTCTTTACCGACCAAGAACTAATGTCATCACAAGTACTTGACAAAAGAAATGGAAAACAGATGGATACTATGTCTGATTACGTGGGTGACTCTAGATCAGATAAATATATTAATCTCAAAAATACACATTTTCAGTCTATTCTATTTAATGGCCTTGATTCCGAAACCACTTACACGGTTTTGAAATTCCCACAACCTATCCAAACCTAACGTAAAATACCCCAACCCAAGCAAAAGACTTCTGATAATCAAGTAAAACAGCAGGTTTTGACACCAGGTAATTTTTTGTGAGGTGTTTACGTATATGGAAATAAAAGGAACTTTCGTCACTATGAGAAGTGTGTAGCAATATCTACACACACACACACACACACATACACACACACACACACACACACACACACAGACACACACACACACA
>NW_028234410.1:12211641-12214141 GCF_977035675.1 Penaeus japonicus
GTTTGAAAACATTCTGGAATTTATTGTTCCTGGGTGCCTTTCTACAGGTCTTTATGAAAGCACTTGATGAAATTATGCTATTGGTGCTATTACTATATTGAAAGTATGTACACTCAGAAGATATTTATCCGATTCGAGCTAGTGGATGGTGTTACTACAAAAGCATATAGTTTAAATATGCCATGAATTACTTTATTCAGAAACGTCCCTCTGAGACCCACGATCAAGGCTGGTCCATGCCAAGTGTGGAATCCTTTTTGTGCTTGGAATTAGTAACTTTTTTTCTTATACAGTTATCAGTCACGGATAAATGTATGAATAACTATTGTTGTGACTTACCAACGGGTACCTAACACCCCTCGAAACTCCTTATAAGTTTTACTTGTGTTACTGTCTAGACTTGTGATGGTATATATCAGGTAATATAAAACATTGAAAATGATAACGTTATTGAATACTGAAAAATAACAAGGTCCTAGAATAAAATGATTAAATTTGCCATATATACGTGAAAGAAATTGTATCTAAATATTAGGAGTAAGCCGCTTATCCACTGAAAATCTCGTCGGTTGCCCCAGTAGGGATAGGATATATGTGTCTGTGAGTGTGCGTGTGTCTGTGTGTGTGTGTACGTCAGAGAAAAACACTATACACAAAACAAATTTATTTGAATGTGAGACAACAGTTTCGAGATCCATCTGGATTCCATCCTCATGTCTGAAGAGGAGGAGAAGAGAGTAGATAAAAGGGGTAAGTGGGAAGCAATACGGTACAAGAATGTCAAATGAGGAGAGGTAAACGGAAACGAAGGCAGGGCGGGCAAGCGGACTGAACCGAGACAGGTCATGTCAGGTCACTGGGTCGGGCAGTCTGTGAGAAGGGCTAAAGGTAACAGTCTGGGAATGTGGGAAGCAAGAAGACTGTCGGAAAGGAGATAAAACGCTGTTCAGAATGAAATTCAGTCATTTCCATGGCCAGACGAAAGAACCAACTCCGTTTCCTTCGGGACTGCCTCGAGGGGCAGGTTCTTGCTTCCTCGATCTCACACATTCTGAGACACTCGGAAGGAGGGTCGCCTTTCCATGATCATGCTCCTTCTCGATCGGATTAGTGCTGGTAAGAGGGATATTGAGCATACCTTTTAATTTTTTCGTTTACATTTTGGCTCCTTAGGCATGTGTGTCAGCTCATGGCCGACGTTACTCACAATACGGCCACCCGGACCCTCTCCTACACCCACACCTACTCCCTTTCTCTGAAACTCTCCAATCTCACCTCGCGCAGCCCGTGGTCCCGCTTCTCCCTCGCGGATGCTGCACTAACCTGTCTTCCATAGCCTTTACCCCTCACCGACTCCAACTCGAAAGTTTCGGTCTGTCCTTTGCCCTTCGTCCTCTTCCCCTTACCTCCATCGACATCATTTCTTCTTCGACCGTTTTATCTCTGCCCACAGGAACTCCTTGCCCGATGTATCTCTTCTTCGAGGAGCTTTTATCCCGGCCCTCGAGTCTCTCCTTCATCCCAACCCTCTATCCCTAGGCGTTACCAAGAGGCCTTGTAAAGTCGACATAGGGAGGATGTCACCATTTTGGTTTCTGACAAAGGCAACTCGGTGGAAGTCCTCGACCAAGTTTCCTACCTGCAATAGGCCCAATACCTGTTGGACGACTTCTCCACATTTGTTCACCGACCCACGTGAACGCATTGCTGCCACCTTCCATCGTCGCCTGAAACACCTAGGGGCAAATCTTTACCAAAAGTTCTGAGTTATAAATCCTCGCCTTCTATGGGCTATCTAAAACTCATAAGCCTGGCGTACCCCTGTGTCCCATCATCTCCTCTGGAGGCTCTGTAACGCACCGCCTCTTGCCTCCTGGCTGACTCAATTCCTCACACCTATTCTTGGCACTTTCTCCCCAGCTCACCTTCGCCACTCTCAGGACTTCATCGGCCGGGTTCGCGGGGTCACGCCAGCGACCATGATGAGTCTGGACGTCGAATCCCTATTCACGAACGTCGCGCTCATGATGTCCTTTCCTTCCTGCAGAGGAATCTCCTTCCCGAGGACCCCCGACTTCCTCTACCCACTGACATCTTTCTCCAGCTGATCCGTCTGTGTGTGGAACTCCCTCTCTTTCGAAGGACGTTTCTACTATCAGACCTTCGGTTGCTATGGACTCTCTCCTTTCTCCTGTCCTGGTCAACCAGTTCATGGAGTCATTCGAGACGAGCTGAATTCCCCCTCTCCTTTCATTCGTTTCAAGGTGGAATGGGAGCCCGACGCTTAGTTCCCCCTTTTCGACACCAGAGAGATGTCGCCACTTCTCTCTCTCTCCGTACTCTCCATATAACTTACCTGTAGCATCTAGATGAAGAGATAAATTTTCTGCGTCGTTCCTTCGGCAAGCTCGGGTACCCTCGTTTCGTCCTTGACGCCGCTCTTTCCAACGCCCGCCGCACCTTCCACCATGACCCTCCTCCCAGAGAGACTCCTCACCTG
>NW_028234410.1:12246641-12249141 GCF_977035675.1 Penaeus japonicus
TCATTATTATCAATATTTTTGGGTATTGTCTTTATCATCATAATCATTATTATTGTTATTATTATTATTATCATTATTATTATTTTTATTATCATCATCATTATATCATTATTATTATCATCATTGTTGTTATCATTGTTGTTATTATTATGATTATGATGATTATAATTATCCTAATTATTGTTATTATCATTATAATCATTGTAATGATGATGGTGATGGTACTGATGATAATTTCAATAATGTTAATAATAACAATGATGATAATAATATAACAATATTGATAATGATAATGGTGATATTGATCAAAACGGAGGTGATGATAATTATGATGATAATAGTAATAGTGATAATAATGATAATAATAGAAATAATGATAATAATGATAATAATAGTGATACTGACACTGATACTGATAATGATGATAATGATAGTAATGATAATGATTATAACAATAATAATGAGGATGATCATAATAATGATAACAATAATGATAATAATGGTAATAGCAATAATAATGATAACAATGATAAAAACAATAATGATAAAATAGTGATACCAGTATTGACAACAAAACAATGATAATGAATATAACAAACGAATAAATTATATGTAAGGTAAGAAAAGAGTTAACGCAAATCAAAAGACAATAAGTAGAAAGATAATGATGATAACAATAATACCATCAATAACAATATCATTGCAATAACACAATACAACAGCAACAAAGACAATATGACAAAACAACAACATCAACAACAACAATAATAGTACAAAAAACAACAACTAAAATAAGGGCAGCAGTCAACCCCCCCCCCAAAAAAAAAAAAAAAAAAAAAAAACAGAACATCACGTCACACAAAAGCACTGCACCGAAACACGTCCTGATCATGTTTAGCGGGTCTGTGGCTTGGCGAGGCGCGAGATCCCTTTGACCACAAAAACACGGGCGCTTCATTTAGCAGATTTCCGAGACTTTGTAGCAGAAGCTTGCTCGGTTAGAATGATATGTGTTTTAGGGTCCTCTGTGCTGTGGTCTTCTTCATTGTTAGTGTTGGTTGGGCTGGTTGTTTTAGCTTCATTTTCTTTTTCTTTTCTTTATTGTTGATATGGATGTGGTTGTTGTTGTCGTTGTTCTTTTTAGGATTATTATTATTATTATAATTTTTCATTAATATAATTATTATTATTATTATTTTCATTATCATTATGATTATCATCATCATCATCATCATCATTATTATCATCATCATTATTCTTACTATTATATTTATCATTATCCTTCTTATTATCATTATTATTATTAGTGGTATTATCGCCATCATGATGATCATTACTATTTTCATTATTATTATTATTATTATTATCATTATTATTATTATCATTATTACCATTATCATAATCATTAATATCATTATTATTATCATGATTACTATTATTATCATCATTGTTATAATCATATTATTACTATGATCATACAGATTATCATTAGTATTATTATCATTATCATTGTTATTATTATCATTATCATTATCCTCATCATCATTATGATTGCTATCATTACTATTATTATCATAATTATCTAATCTTTTGTATCATCATTATCATTTCTATTGTTATCATTGACATTGTTGTTAAATTTGATTATCACTGTTATCATTATCATTACTATTACAATTATCATTATGACCGTTAGTAGTGATAGTATTATCATTAATAGTATAAAATAGTTGTAGTGGTTGTAGTATTCATATCATCATAACTATTATCAATATCATTATCATTATAATCATCAATTTTCGTAACAATATCATTATGATGAACTAGATTCTTTAATCTGTGCATTAAGGTTACTATTGGTGTTACTTATTGCTTCTAATGTTATTTTTATTATCAAATATTCTTATTTTTTTGTTATCATCATTATCATCATTATCCCCGACATCATTATCATCATCATCATCTTTATCATCAGCAGTAACACAGTAGCATCATCATTATTATCATCATTATTATCAATTCTGTTGTTTTCATTGTTACTTTTCTTGTCATTACTATTATCATCACTATCTTTATCATTTTTTTATGGTATGATGATGATTGTGATTGTCATTATAATCATCATCATACCAGTACCAATCCTTATCATCATATCTATTACTGTGTTATTATTATTATAACGTTTTTGTTGTTATCATTTTTATTACGATTACTTTGATTATTCTTCTCTAAGTGTTATAAAAACGTCCCTATAAATCCGAATATAACAGAGCTCGTTACCACAAGAAGCGTAACCTGAGACGGCGGCATCGGAAAACCGTTTGTACAGGAACACATATGGAAATTCCGATAATAAGCAGGAGATTCCAGCGTCATGTGCCAACGCTTCCCTCCACCCACTCCCATCGCCGCCACACACACTGGAGGCCCTTAGCCGAGTCTAGTGTTCTCTACCATATTTTGAACTCGGTGGTAGGACCTGCTGGGAATCCTGGTCGTG
>NW_028234410.1:12264141-12266641 GCF_977035675.1 Penaeus japonicus
ATCTATATCTATTAATATATTTCTCTCTCTCTCTCTCTCTCTCTCTCTCTCTCTCTCTCTCTCTCTCTCTCTCTCTCTCTCTCTCTCCAACACAATATATATATATATATATATTATATATATATATATATATATATATATATATATATATATATATATATATATACATATATATATATATATATAATAAACATATATATATATATATATATATATATATAAAACAATATATATATATATATATATATATACATATATATATATATATATATAGAGAGAGAGAGAGAGAGAGAGAGAGAGAGAGAGAGAGAGAGAGCAAGAGAGCGAGAGAGAGGGATTTCGACGGAAAATGCAATGATTTTAAAGTATGAATCCCCTGCTTTTGCCATCATATGTGTTGCATATTGATATTTTATAATCATAATGATAATAATGGTGATAATAGGTTGATGATGATAACAATTGTAATAGTATTCCCATACTATAAATGTGACATTAATGATAATCAGACTGAAAATGATGATAAGGATAATGATTATAACGGCAACGATGAGGATGATAATGACGATAATGATAACGATAACGATAACAATTATGATGATGATTATGATTTTGTTAATAACAACAGCAATAGTGAACATGACAATGATAACAATAATCAAACTAATTCTACATCTGAAAAGGGATTATGAAAAACGCAAAACTACCTTTCAATCTATAGCTTTTCGCACTGAGAAATTTACGAACTTTAAGATAAGATAAATTAGGTACAACGTTAAGGTTGAGATATTTATATGTTTCCAGTTGGCTAATTTCACCACGGACGATGCAACCCCAATACAGCGTTGCAACATTGATAACAACAAACAAGATTATACCATTATTGAACATTCAATGTTTTACACTCTTCTTTAATGTATATATTTCATCTGACCGGTTTATCGTCTATGATATAAAACGTGTTATCGCTACATGTTATCGCAACGTGCTCTTCAAAGCTTAAAGAAGTGAGATACTGACATAGCCTTATGCTAAAATTCCTATAGTTATCCCTTTGGGTGTCTGGCTTATACATTATGTGATAGGAATGAAATAACAACAACAAAAATGCGTAATGATGAAAAAGACAAAATAAACGCCACAATCGAGACAACGATAAGCTTAATATCACACACAAGACAAACTCAACACCACAAACAAGACAAAATCAACCTCAAAAACAAGACAAAGTCAACTTCACAAACGAGACAAACTCAACACCACAAATAAGAACACAAACAAGACAAACTCAACATCACAAACAAGAACACAAACAAGACAAACTCAACATCACAAACAAGAACACAATCAAGACAAACTCAACATCACAAACAAGAACACAAACAAGACAAACTCAACACCACAAACAAGACAAACTCAACACCACAAACAAGACAAACTCAACATCACAAACAAGAACACAAACAAGACAAACTCAACATCACAAACAAGAACACAAACAAGACAAACTCAACACCACAAACAAGACAAACTCAACACCACAAACAAGACAAACTCAACACCACAAAAGACAAACTCAACACCACAAACAAGACAAACTCAACATCACAAACAAGAACACAAACAAGACAAACTCAACATCACAAACAAGAACACAAACATGACAAACTCAACATCACAAACAAGAACACAATCAAGACAAACTCAACATCACAAACAAGAACACAAACAAGACAAACTCAACACCACAAACAAGACAAACTCAACACCACAAACAAGACAAACTCAACACCACAAACAAGACAAACTCAACACCACAAACAAGACAAACTCAACACCACAAACAAGACAAACTCAACACCACAAACAAGAACACAAACAAGACAAACTCAACATCACAAACAAGAACACAAACAAGACAAACTCAACACCACAAGCAAGACAAACTCAACACCACAAAAGACAAACTCAACACCACAAACAAGACAAACTCAACATCACAAACAAGAACACAAACAAGACAAACTCAACACCACAAACAAGACAAACTCAACACCACAAAAGACAAACTCAACACCACAAACAAGACAAACTCAACATCACAAACAAGAACACAAACAAGACAAACTCAACACCACAAACAAGACAAACGCAACACCACAAAAGACAAACTCAACACCACAAACAAGACAAACTCAACATCACAAACAAGAACACAAACAAGACAAACTCAACATCACAAACAAGAACACAAACAAGACAAACTCAACACCACAAGCAAGACAAACTCAACACCACAAAAGACAAACTCAACACCACAAACAAGACAAACTCAACATCACAAACAAGAACACAAACAAGACAAACTCAACACCACAAACAAGACAAACTCAACACCACAAAAGACAAACTCAACACCACAAACAAGACAAACTCAACATCACAAACAAGAACACAAACAAGACAAACTCAACACCACAAACAAGACAAACGCAACACC
>NW_028234410.1:12279141-12281641 GCF_977035675.1 Penaeus japonicus
ATAATAAATTGATTGTCATCTCTGTTGTTATTATTACCATTACAATTATCACGATTATCATCATTATTGCTATCAATATCATTGATTTAATTGGTACTATTGTTATTATCATCATCATCACTATTTTTTTCCCGATATCATTATCATTATTGCAATAACTATAACTATCATTGCTATTACTATTACCAACATCATTATCATTATCCTTATCCTTACCATTACTATTATCAGCATCATCATCATCGCCACCATCATCATCAGTATCACATCATCATCATCATCCCCATCACCATCATCATTATTATCATCATCATCCCCATCATCACCATCATAATCATCACCATTATCCTCCTCCTCATCGCCATCATGATCATCACCATCATCGTTATCATCACCACCATCATCATCATCATTATCAAGAAAAACAAACAAGAACACACGCACGCACGCACACACACACACACACACACACACACACACACACACACACACACACACACACACACACACACACACACACACACACACCATGTACATATATGATAATGATAACAATGGACAAAAAACTCGCTGTGCACAAAATAAATTTATTGAATTTAAAACAACAGTTTCGAAAGTGTTATCTCAATTTTAATAAAGTTATTGTGTGATTAGCCGGTTTTCTAATAAAAAAGGGTAATAACCAATAATGATAACAATAATAATAACAATAATGATCACAAGACGTATATGTGTATCCTTTCCTATAAAGACTGACACATAATAAAGACAATGATACATAATAAGTTAACTATATTAACTTAAACGAAAGGTGTGCTTCCTTAGTGTACTCTAATTTACGCAACGAGATAATTCAGCATCCGAGTATAAACCCATCTTGCTTTGATAAACACCACCCGACTCTATGACTCACAACTCACAAGTGTCTCTAAAAGTTGAGGCTTCACAGGCAGAGGAGTGCGTTGAGGACATTGTTGGGAAGTGTGGTAAATTCTGTGTTAGGACTTTTCTGGCAAACTGAGAGACTTTCTTGTTTTAAGCGCTAATCACTGAAGTGGGCTGATGCCAGGATATTATTGCAATGAAATAATTATATCTTTTATTTAGTTATTGTGATATATGTGGTATTATTATGTTATTATTATTACAATGACAATAATAATGATTATTGATAATGATGTTTATAATGTTAACAAATATGTTGATATTAGAGGATGGTAATACTGGTAGTGATAGGATGATGATGATGACGAAGATGATATTAAATGATAACCATAATTATGACCGTGATTATGATAACAACACTGATAATGAAAATAGCAATGCAAAAAATTAGTTCATTAAAATAAATGATAATGATTATCAATACAGCAACAACTGCTACTATAATATCCTCTACTATTACTGCTCTGTTGTTGTTGTTACTACTACTACTATTACTACTATTGTTACTAATACAATAAATACTGCTACTTTTGAATGAAGTAGTATTCAGTCCTCCCTGCTTAGCCAAGCCTACGCCTGCATCTATTTATATAACCTAGAGCATACATAATTAGCCTTACTCCGCATTACTTTCATTACCGAGACCGCATTTTTCGTTGACTCTCAGCGACCGCTAGTTCCACAGAGAGAGGTAATCTTAACACTTGATGATCGAGTGCCACTCTGGTACAGCAGAGCAGGCGACACTTCCTCCAAGCACCTATATCACTCCTCGGTTGTTGTTTTATTTTCTGACTGACTTCAGCTAGTTTTCTATAGAAAGATTTGATTTGAGGACCAATTCTCCTGTTAAAGCTAATAGGGTGAAAGTTTCGTGATCTTTGTTTCTGGATTATTTTTTAGCACGCGATCATTTGATAGTAGTAGTGCGTAATGGTCTTAATTTCCCTTGTGAGTTGCTCTCATTGCTAAGGGCATGGATGGACCTTGCAAAACCAGGTCCCCCCACATTGTATATTTTTAATTTTTAACGTTGATCATTTGGTATGCTAAGTTTTATGTTAGTGGTGTCATAACTGATTTTCTCTTGACGAACTGCCAGTTCAAGCGCATATACATTGCCACGGTACATTGTATGCATCGTTGATAGAGTGAGAACACAACTGCTGGTACTGGTTGCACAACAACTACCTTTAGTTCTATTATTAAGCTGTTACTATTAATATTACTGGTATCGCTATTGCAGCAACTGCTGATACTACTACTACTACTATAACAGCAACTACTGCTGCTACAGTAGCAATAGTAACAACTGCAACTACTGCTAATACTACTACTACTATTTTAGTGTTATTCCTAGTAGTATTAGTACTGCTACAAAAGCGATTACAACAGAAAAGACTTCTACAGCTTCTGCTGCTGGTAGAACTACAACTACTATCATCATTATTATTATTTTCATTATCAATAACAAAAACCTTTCAAACGAAAAACTGACACAGCAGAAAGGACTACAATTAAGAATTCTATACGTTGCATGATTACTCTTTGCAAT
>NW_028234410.1:12331641-12334141 GCF_977035675.1 Penaeus japonicus
CATAATGGGTTTGAAAAATGTATTAGCAAGTATACTAAAACATAAACTGAAGAGGTATAGAGATAATAAACTAAACTGCTAGACGGTTTATTTTATTAAACAGATTCTCTCCCCACCTGAAGCAGATTTGACTTAAGTGTCAGTATTGCAATATGACAAGTATAGCCGAAGACACTTCATTCGATTAATAGATTGAACATACACATGGCTCAGCTTGAAGGCTTTCGACATATCATTAGACTTTGACCATTGCATAATAGCATGCCATCCTTCTTGCTACTACTAGGTGTTTCATGAAAATTGGTGATGTAATGCATTCAATAATAGGTAATTCATAAGCTTAGACATACAAAGATGGTCAAGTCAATAAAAAATGTGTCGCTGACTCTGAGAGATCGAGATAAATATACGATTTTGTAAAGATTACTTCTCACGAGAAAATGCCATTTCAAGATTGATGCCCTCTTAATGCTGTTCTTATTCCTCTTCTCCTACTAAAGCGATATCATTTCTATAAATGGCTAATATGGATTGGAACACCATAAGTATTAATATTCTCGTAAGGGAAGAGGAACTTGGGATTGTATGTCTTGAAATAGACTTATTGCAGACATATTTGGCAAATTACTGTTACTGGTGGAGAGGAGAACCTAGGTCCTTAGCTTCAATGTTATTATTGTCTATGGTTGCGAGTGGTATATTTCTAAAATTATCACCCTTATTCGTTTTACATTACTTCAACACACAACCATTCTTCTTCGTCTATTTGTGTCCGTGTGTGTGCTTCCCAGTGCGTGTGGTTGGTTGTATGCATACATAATTCTCGGTTCCCTTGGCATTTACGGCTGCTGTTCAGAAGAGGATGTGGCTTGATAAGGCCATGTTTCTCCCGGTGCTTTGATTAGGCATTGTGGTGCAGGGAGGCGCCCCACGACTGTGAAATTACATTAGGAAAGTCCCTGGTGTATGTGGAACTGTTTCTAGCACCTACCCCAAGCTGCGAGTGCTGTATGTTTAGCCGCATCAGTATTTGTATTTTTGTTGTTGTGTAATTTGGAATTCAATATTGAGTTGTTTTAGGTTGTACGGTATATATAGTTATGAATCTATCTATCTATCTATATCTATATATATATTTATCTATCTATCTATCTATCAATCTCTCTCTCTCTCTCTCTCTCTCTCTCTCTCTCTCTCTCTCTCTCTCTCTCTCTCTCTCTCTCTATATATATATATATATATATATATATATATGTTTGTGTGTGTATGTATATATGTATATATATGTATATATATGTATAGTTATGTATATATATAAATATATACATATACATATATATGTGTAAATATATATATATATATATATATATATATATATATATATATATATATATAACATATGTTATATACATATATATATATATATATATATATATATATATTAATATATATATATATATATATATATGTGTGTAATATATATATATAAATATATATATGCATATATATATATAATATATCTATATCTATATATATATTATATATAATTAAATTATATAAATATTTATATATAAATATATATATATATATATATATATTAACATATATATTTATATATATATAATACATATATTTATATATATATATATATATATATAATATATATATATATTTAATATATATACAATATATATATATATATTTATATATATATACATATTTATATATGTATATATGTTTATATATAAAAATATATATTATATATCATATATATATTAAAAAAGATATGTATTTATATATATATATATCATATATATAATATATATATATATATATATATATGTTATATTTATGTATATATATATATATATATATATATATATATTATATAATAGTATATATATATATATATATATATATATATATAATATATATATAATATATCTATACATACTACACACACACACACACACACACACACACATACCCACCACACACACCAAATATATATATATATATAAATATATATATATATATATATATATATATATATATATATCAATATATATTTATATATATATATATATATATATATATATAATACATATATATATAACAAATATATGTATATATATATATATATATATATATATATATATATATATATATATATATATATATATAATACAGACATACATAAATATATAGATATATATATATATATAAATATATATATATTATACATATACATATATATATATATATATATATATATATATAATATATATATATACTGTATATAATATAGATAATATAATATTATATATATATATAATATTTTTATACAGTATACAGATATATATATATATATATAATATATATATATATAATATAATATAATATCTTATATATAAAATATAAGGTGTGTGTGTGGTGTGTGTGTGTGGTGGTGTGTGTGTATACATATATATATAGATAGATATAAATTATAGATAGATAT
>NW_028234410.1:12359141-12361641 GCF_977035675.1 Penaeus japonicus
AGTGTCAAAGCATCTGAGGATATCTGAATATCTTATTACTTTAAAATCATACCATCCAAGAAACCAAAAGCAAATGAGTCAAACATCGCATCCACGTACCCCATAGATGCCACGCCAGTGCCAGTGCTAGGGGTCAAAGGTGACCAACTTCCTTCAAACATCGGGCCTGAGTAGAAATCCCATATCCGTTCGTGAGTCCCCTCTACTATATAATCACCACATATGTCATGATATCTATGTTCATAAATCTTATCATTCAACCACTTTGCAGGGGAGTATTAGCCAGGAAAAAAAATCCTAAATGATGCCCAATCTCAAACGATGGCAGCCTTAACGGCCGTGGCCGCAGGGACGCTCGTACGGAACAGGTGCCAACTAGTAAATAAATATTATACGTATGATATCTCTCCGGAATATTGCCAGATATATATACTATTCCCTACTATATATATTTAAGCAAATTATAATGCATGGGCACATTATAACTCACGTGCGTATGTATGCACATGTAGACTCTGTTTACATATGAGTGCTATGTACATACATGCTGTAGGTAGCACAAACCACGAGATTTTCACCTGCATCTGTATAAGTGTTAAAGGCATTTGCGCACATTACTTGGAATGTGTGTACAATTGTATATTTATATATCTACATGCATCTACGCTGCGCATGCATAGGCGCAATCTATATATAGACACACATGAGCGCGAACGTGTGCGCGCACGAGAATGCGCTGAGCATGCAAGCATACGATATGTGCAGGCGCGGCGCATGTATATAATATAAATGCCCATTCTCATTGGAGTAGATCAAAATTTGGTGAGCCAGATCGGGGGATGCTAAGAGCTCCTAATACCTTGCGAGACCAAATCAAACATGGTATTGGAAATTAATGGTAATCTCCTGACTAAATTACTCCCCTCACCAAGAAACAATAAAAGCCAGTAGGTGAGGGTATCTGGTCCCACCCCTCTTAAATAGGATTTTCCAGTCAAGTCAACAGCCCTCATTCCCCTGAAGTGAAGGAGCCCCTGGTCACGGCGGGGATCAGGATCGCTCTGGAGCAGAGGGTGCTAAAAATATCCGGTTAGACCCAGGCCGCCTATCGCTGATGAACATTTACACATACAATGAATGGACTCTGAGAACAGAATCTTATCTTTTGACACTGCTTGAGGAACTTTTATTTATTAAATGGAATATTATAGGACTTTTCGAAGTAAGAAGACTGGGCGACGAGCAGAAACTACTAAATGATGGACACTTACTATATTGGAGAGGTAATCCTCTGAGTAGCAAAAAATAATTAGGAGTAGGTTTCTTAGTTCACAAGCGCCTCGAAAAGAATATTATATTCTACAGTGAGCGAAAAAGAGTAGCTTCTGTAATACTAAATGACAGATATAATCTATAAATTATCTAATTATACATTCCTACCTGAAGTCATAGTGAAGAAGAGACAGAAATCTTCCATGAAGATGTACAAGCAGCCAAAGATAGAACAATAAACATTTTACCATATTAATGGAGGATTTTAATGCCAAGATAGGAATAAGTGAAGATGGGGAAATCTCGGTTGGAAAACATGGAATAGGTACCAGAAATGAGAGAGGGCAAACGCTAATAGAATTCGTTTTAGCTCATTCCCTTAAAAGTATGAATACATTCCTCGAAAGACCCGGGAGGAAATGGACATGGAAATCGCCATCCGGCATTAAAAACGAAATTGACTTCATAATCACCAACAGACGCGACATTGTACAAGACGTAAACGTTATCAATAAAGTAAATGTCGGTAGCGACCACAGACGCTCAGAAGTCGATTTAATTATAGCTGAGAAGGGAATGAAATAAGCTCATATAAGAGCCTCTCATTAATCTAATTAAAATTAAGAATAGGGTGACGGAATTTAGTCTTAACATCCGAAACCGATACTCAGCTCTCGAAGATCTTGATTTAGTAAGATATTAAATGAAATTGCTCTTGAAATAGGCGGTAAAGACGAAAGAGAAAAAGTTCAGTAAACTTTCAGTAGAAACAAAAAAGGTTATGAACATGGAAATAACATCAATCAGAGACAAAATTGAATCAACAGAGCTGACTAAGACGATAAACAAAAAGATGGAAGATGTGCGCAAATTTAACATACAGTGTGCAAGTTTAACTTACGATATATAAATGAAGCTCTGCTTTCGGGCACCAGCCTTAAGACAACAAAGAGGAGGCTCGGAATAGGGAAAAATCAAATGTATGCAGTAAAGAAACCCAATGGAGAGGTGATATACAATAAAATGAAATTAGTAAAAGTAGTAGAAGACTTCTGATGCGAGTTATACCTCTCAAACGATCAACCGCGAACGGAGGCAAACACAACAATTGGAGACGTTCCAAATATTACGTTAGAGGAAGTAAAAAGGGCACCAAAAGGCATGAAAAGAGTAAAAACACCAGGAGAAGGGGGCATTAGGGTAGTTCTTATTCAAGATGCAGGAGAGA
>NW_028234410.1:12401641-12404141 GCF_977035675.1 Penaeus japonicus
GAGAATGAGAGAGAGAGAGAGAGAATGAAAGACAAAGAGAAAGGGAGAGAGAGAGAGAGAGAGAGAGAGAGAGAGAGAGAATGAGAGAGAGAGAGAGAGAGAGAGAGAGAGAGAGAGAGAGAGAGAGAGATAGAGAGAGAGAGAGAGAATGAGAGAGAGAGAGAGAGAGAGAGAGAGAGAGAGAGAGAGAGAGAGAGAGAGAGAGAGAGCTAGAGAAAGAGAGACAAGATGAGGAGTGGGAGAGATAGAGTGACAAATAAAGTGAAATAAAGTGCCCGTTAATTCGGAAGCAGGCGAAAGAGAGCGACAGAGAGAGAGATAGATAGATAGATAGAGAGAGAGAGAGAGAGAGAGAGAGAGAGAGAGAGAGAGAGAGAGAGAGAGAGAGAGAGAGAGAGAGAGAGAGAGAGAGAGAGAGAGAGAGAGAGAGAAAGAAAGAGAGAGAGATGAGATGAGGAGGACTTAATATTGAAGGCTCTAATCTAACGTTCACCATAGATGAATAAATAAGTAATAGATCAATCAATATACATGCTAACGTAAACGTAATTAAATAAAAGAGAGAGAAAAAAAGTGGGAAGGGGGGTCATAAAAGTTAAAAAAGACAGGGAGGAGAAACGAGTAAAAAACAAATGTGTGTTAGAGGAATGAATGGAATCGGGTGGACAAAAACACGTATCTAAGTGCCGATTTTTTATTTGAAATTTAGAAGGGTCACAAAAATGTATGCATGATTTTATAATTTATTTTGCTTTTGAGTTACGTAGTCATACATTAAGTGTGCCTTTTCCTCTTGCATTATTTTTTTTATAATTATTTTTCTTTTTTGCACACATTTGTTTTAAGTAGTTATTCTAAGTTTTTTTTTTTTTTTTTTTTTTTTTTTTTTTTAGACTACTACCTTAACCACGTAAATTTAGTTGAGCTTTCCATCAAAGCAATTAAGTAGTCTATTTTTATTAAACAAATGAACACAACTCTGTGGGGAAAGTTACGTCAGTTCAAAGTGTGACTAATAATTACCTAATAATTATGTAAAGATGCAGCTTCACTTGACTGTATAGTTCAAAAAGCAACAATTTTAGTAACGTCCTTTTCCACTTGTTGCTAGACTAATTGACATCACAGTCCATGGCTCATGACAGTTATCTATACAGATGTATGTTGGGCCTTTCTGATAAATTTGAAAGAATATACTACTTTAAAAAAAAAAAAAAAAAAAAAAACTTTGTCCACAGCACATTTGATATAGATATATATATATATATAGATATAAATATATATATATATATAAATTGTATATAGATATAGATACATATATATATACAGATATATATATATATATATATATATATATATATATATATATATATATAAATATATATACATATATATTTGTAAAAGCAGTCTGTTTTCAGAAAATTAAATCTACGATCTGGTAGTCATAACCTAAACCTATTACAAACATCAATGGAAGCTAAACCTTTCAACGCAAATTGCAAAAGAGGGAAATAGTTTTCCTTTCCCATGAATGAAAGAATAATCACACTCCATCACTTGTCAGTCAATTCCAGAGCATTCAGCTCACACGAATTTTCAAAAATGTCTACTTATCAAACCTGCATTTGCAGAGGTGCTGTACAGGACCAGAATGATTTTTTACAGTCTCATCTGTCAGTATACTTGACCGTGTAGTCTTGCACTACATCTTACTAGCTCTTTAGGCAATATCTAATGCAGAGACAGTGTTCCAGTCAGCGACTGTGGAATGCAGGAAGGGCCGCTGCCTTGTATTCTTGAAGCACTCTGGTAATTAAACTGATATTGATATGTCTGAGGTTCTAGCCGGTGCCAAATGCCACTTGCATTGTCAGATTATGTGCCTCGTCCAGAAGGAGGAGGAAGTGACTTACTTTTACTTTGCACCTCTCAGAGTATCATGATATGAATAAAGAGGAGAGGAGTGATTTATTTTCACCCTTTGATTGGAGTTCGTTTGAGCCGATACTCCCGCTTGTGTCCAGCTGGCCAAGCGGTTGAGCTGTCGTATCGACATTGCTCTCTTTATCTGTCTCTTTTCCGATTTTGTTTTCATCATGACACGTGGTTATTGAGATATTTGATATAACTGTTCAGAAATGTTGCCAAGTCTTGCATTTGTATGCCATTATGTACCTTCGGGAATATATAATGACGTCAGATTATATTAAATGTTTTTTAAAGCATAAAACAGACTAGAATATATGATTTTGCAACACACTACAGGCCATATATTACCTTCCAGTGGAATTGTTATCTGAAATTAGACATGTGAAATCAATTGTCGTCATGGTTATCAATGACCACATCGCTACAAGTTCTGCTGGCCTGCCATGTTATTTGTGACACATTTCAGCCTCAGCAGGACTTTAATATATTCTGCCACTTTTGCGCTAACGCTGGAATCCAATGAAAGGTTTATTCATTACTAAACTGGAATGTATAACTGTTATAACTGTAA
>NW_028234410.1:12421641-12424141 GCF_977035675.1 Penaeus japonicus
ACACACACACACACATATATATTATATATATATTAAGATATATATATAATATATATATATCTATAATAGATTTATTCATTTATATATATATATTACATATATATATATATATAATATATATAGATATAGATATATTTATTCATACAATACATAATATATATATATATATATATTATATATATATAATAAATATATATTAGATATATATATATAATATATAGATATATATATAGATAGATACAACACCACACAACAAACACATACACAAACACCCACCACACACAACACAACAACACACACACACACATAATATATATATATATATATATAGATATATATATATATATATATTAGATTCAATTATTATTTATAATATATTTATATAGATATAATACATACATTATATATATATATATATATATATATAAAGATATAAATAATATATATATTTTATATATACATATACATACACACGATGGGGCTTCAGAAGGTTCGTGCAAACAATTCCATAACTAAAAATCATATGGAAGGATATTTATCCTTGTACAAACGTGTTATAACGTGATCAAACAGGAACCTTTAAAGGCAGGCAATAAGGCTTCGCCGCTAGTTGGAACTCAGGCCCTATTCGAGCAGCATGGAATTTACCAAAATCAAGGCCAGAGCAAACATTAAATTCATGGTGAAACTCGATTGGGAGAATATGCAAATCATTGATGCTCTGGAACAAGTTTATGGTGACAATGCCCCAAAGAAATCAACAACCCACAAATGGATAAGTCAGTTCATAAGTGGAAGAAACGAAATTGAAGATGAGCCTCGCAGTGGCAGTTTGTGAGAAAAACATTGATGGTGTTCGCGACATGATTGAAAAGGACAGACGAATAACCTCTGAGTCAGTAGCAGACATAACGTCTCTCCACGTTTCATGTGTTTTTCTGCACACACAATTCTGGTGGAGAGTTTGGGGCTAAGCATGCTTTCCCCTCGATGTGTCCCTAGGTTGTTGCGCCCAGATCAACAGCAAACAAAGGTAGATCTTTCAATGAAAATTTTGAACAAGTGGGATAAGGACACTGGATGAAACATGGCTCTACCAGTACAATGCCGAGGAAAAAAATCAATGAAAACAGTGGCTGCCCAGGGTGGAAGTGGACCAGTCAGAGCAAAATCTGAGCGTTCATGAAGAAAGGTCATGGCCACTGTCTTTTGGGATGCAGGGGGAATTTTGCTGGTTGACTTCTTCAAGAGCAAGTCAGTAATTACATCTGCTTGTTATGAATGCGTTTTGAGAAAACTGACAAAAAAAAAAAAAAAAAAAAAAAAAAAAAAAAAAAAAAAAAAAAAAATCTCAGAAAAACGTTCTGGAAAGCTGCATCAACGCGTTCTTTTCCACTACGACAATGTACCCGATCACGGCACTCGGGAGACAAGTGCTGTGCTACGTGAATTTCGATGGGAAATCGTCCGACATCCATCTTGCAGCCCTGAGTTAGTCCCACCCGTCTTCTTTTTTATTTCCATACTTAAAAAAATAAAAATAAAAATAAAAAATAATGACAGTTACCACTTTTCCCTCGATTCAAGATGTAAAAAGGGCTGCTCTGACATGGTTCAGATCACATAACCCTCAGTTTTACTCAAACGGACGTAAAGGCTGGTATCAATATGTGCAGAAGTGTATTGACTTTAATAGAGCATTTGCTGAAAATATATAATCTTCACATACTGAAAACGGTTTTTGATTAGTTTAATGTTACTGTCTTTTGCCACGAGCTTTGTCTTGACGAGCTGTTGTGTGATTGTGTGTGTGTTTTTGTGGAGTGAGTTGTGGTGTGTTAGGTGTGAGTTTGTGTGTGGTGTGGTGAGGGGAGAGTGTGAGATTCAGAGTGAGTGGTGGTTGGTGAGTGTGTGTGAGTGAGTGTGTGTGTTAGTTTGTGTGTGAGTGAGTTGTTGTGTGTTGTGTGGGAGGTGAGAGGGGGTCTGTGTGGCTTTTGTAGTGTGAGTTTGTGGAGTGTGTGTGAGATGAGTGGAGTGTGTGTGTGTGGAATAGAGGGTGGGAGGGTTGTGAGTGGAGTGTCTGATTTGTGTGTGAGTGTGTGTGTGTGTGAGATAGAGGTGAGTGTGTGTTAGTGAGAGTGAGAGAGGGAGAGTGTCGGACGAAGTCATGTGAGAGTGTGATTTGGAGAGTGTGTGTGTGTGTGGTGTGTGTGTGAGGGTGGTGGAGTGGTGTATGTGTGTCTTATGGGTGGGTGTGTGTGGATGAAGTGTGTGAGTTTGTGTGTGAGTGTGTGTGTGTGTGTGAGTGTCAGTGTGTGTAGTAGTGTTTGTGTGAGTGTGAGAGTGGGTGGGAGTAGTTTGGTGAGTGAGTGTGTGTGGGACTGTGTGTGTGGTGTGTGTGAGTGATTTGAGAGAGTGTGATGAGTGTGAGTGAGTGGGTGAGTGGGAGGGGTGTACAGGAATCAATCCTCTCTCTCCAAACACTCACACCACTCTCCAT
>NW_028234410.1:12446641-12464141 GCF_977035675.1 Penaeus japonicus
ATTTCAGTGTTTTATCAAATTAGGTCTTGAAAGATATAAAGTCAAAAGTTCCGATCATCACCGTTTATTATTTATATTCATATATTAACACAAAAGGTCTCTCCTCCTTGCATATTAAAAATGCATTCCTTGGCCTGGCCATGAATTTGTCTATGGTCGCAACCCTTTCAAACAATAAAAATGACAATAAAATTCAGTAAAAAGAGGAAAAACAACAAGTGCCAAAAGGGCACAGGTTGTGAGCAGTGCTTGGCCGAGCTTGTGGCTCATGTGCTAGAGGCTATCTGCTCCCGAAACACGGCCTCGCAGGGGTAATATGGGCCTCTTTCCAGGGAGGGAGCATGTGGTAGGCCCTCCTTCCAGGGAGGGAGTGAGTAGTAGGCCCTCCAGGGCAACGCCATCTCTTGGCGCCGCTTCCCCCTCGTGGCGACAAAGGGACACTCGTGTATATTCCCCTGGAGGGATGGCTGGGGCGAAGTACATCACAACAACTCCTCCCCTTCGAAGTTCATAGGCCGCTTTGCCAAGGCCTGTGGACTATACACAAACTGCAAAATAAAAAGGGGTTTTACTGCCGAGCATAGTTAAAAGTCATCATCCAGGCAAAAGAACAAATCTGTAAAAATATGGAAAGGGGAGAGAACCACGACCTTAAATAAAAACAAACAGCCAACATTAAAATAATAAATAATAAAAAAATAGCAATTAAGAAAAAGAAACTAAAAACTGGCTGAACCCATCAAAAATCCTTAATCCTAAAACATCAAAAACACTTAAAATTAACCTTAAAATTAAAACCAGTAAAACAGCCACAAAGAATCGAGACAGGGATAACCCACTCTAATTTCTACTGGGCGAAACACTGTTAGCCCTTAACCACAATCACGATCAACTCCAAAGAAGATAATACCTACATAGGCTGTGGACGCGCTTACTCCCGGTTACTCGTACCAGGGACACCGGGATCCTCGGTTCCATCGTCCATATCACCCTCAGGGAAGAACTCGAGCTCCTCTTGCACCACGTAACGCTTCATCTGGTTACAGTGGTAACCCTTCTCTCGGTAAGGCGGCTGCGTTGACTGGCAGATGAAGGTGACAGGGCCTACCTGCTTCTTCACCCGCAGAGGGCCACTCCACCGGGAACCAAGAGCTCGGCCTGCCACCCCTGTCCGGCGGGCGTACTCTCTGACAAGGACAAGATCACCCTCTGCTGGTGTGAACTTCTGCCGCACTCTCCGGTTGTAGTCCTCGGCCCATATCGACTGTGCGCGACGGGCCGTTTCCACTGCAACCGCTCGAGCCTCCTTGAGCCTTTCGCGGAACCGTTGAGCTGATCCCTCATCAATCTCCTGCCGGTTCGTCAGCCCTACAGGGAAATAACCATCCTTCCCTATCATGAGGTACAACGGCGGCTGTCCGGTACTCCTGTGTACCGCCGTGTTCAGGGCGAGACGTACATACGGAAGGAGCTCATCCCATTCGTCCGGGTGTTCTCCTACCAGGGTAGCCAGGGCATCCTTTATAACCCTGTTACTTCTTTCTACCATACCATTAGCCTGTGGATGGAAAGCTGTAGTATATCCCAACTTTATCTTAAGCATTTCACATACCTGGGAAAATAGACGGTTTTTAAACTCGCCCCCAGAATCCGTTACTAGAGTATTAGGAGGTCCAAAAAGCGTCACATATTTCTCCACAAATGCATTAGCCACTGTTTCTGCATCCTTGTTCTTCAAAGGTATCAATTGTAAATACCTGGTAAGATGTTCTACGATGACCAGAACGTAACGGTAACCATTCAGAGATCCTTGCAAATCTAGAAGATCTGCCGACACTCTCTCCATAACCTGTGTCACCTCTGGGGCTGAACTTAATTTAGCCCTTCGCACCGCAACTCCTTTTCGCCGTTGACATTGGGGGCATGCTGCTACGAACTTCTTGACGCCCATCAACATCTGAGGAAAGTAATACTGGTCTCTCAGACGCGTGTAAGTCCTATAGACTCCAGGGTGGGCTGCTGTTGGTTCGCTATGCACCGATCTTATTGCCTCATCCCTCATGGTGCGAGGGATCACTAGCTGCTGGATCACACGGTCTGGAAGGTGACGTAAATGGTACAACAGGCCATCGCTTACCTCGAATTCTTCTAATGGAAAGGGGGTTCTTCGTCGGGGCAGTCTTCGTTCCTGAAGGTACTGGATAATCTCAGTCCATAGGGGGTCCTTCTGTTGCTCTTCGGCAATCTTTTGGGCGTCCATGACAAGAGATGTTGCCGCTACTGCTCTGCTTAGGAGGTCAGGTACATGATGGGAAGCACCTGGTTTGTACCGAAGTTCGTACTGGTAGAAGGAGAGTTCGTGGGACCATCTAGTCATCCTGATTGACTTCGTAACCTGTTTAAATACATATACTAATGGCCGGTGGTCAGTATAAATCACAAAGGATTTGCCATAAAGATATGCATCAAAATTCCTGACAGCTTCGACAACTGCCAGGGCCTCAATGTCAATCACTGGGTATCTCCTTTCTACCTCCCTAAGCTTCCGTGAAAAGTAGGCAACAGCATGAGGGACCCCTTCCCCATCTCGCTGCATAATACATGCGCCGATGGCTACCTGTGACGCATCGGAATGCACCTCAAAGGGACGGTTAAAGTCTGGTTTCCGGAGGACCGGTGCCGACATCAGTCGTCGCTGCAGCTCCTCAAAGGCCTGCTGATGCTCTTCTGTCCACCGAAATGATCGTCCCTTCCTGGTTAAAGAGGTGAGTGGGGCAGCTATCATGGCATAACTGGGGATGTGTTTTCGGAAGAATCCGGTACATCCCAAAAACTGTCTTATGCCCTTTACATTCTGTGGGGGCTTCATGGTCTTAATGGCCTCTACTTTAGCTGGGTCTGGCTGTATCCCTTCTCTGGTTATGAGGTATCCCAGGAATTTAAACTCATGAGTGGCAAAGGAGGACTTACCGACATTTAGGCAGAAACCAGCCTTACTGAGCAAGTCCAACGTTTCTTCCAGATGCTCGAGATGTTCATCAAACGAACGGGAGTAAACCACCACGTCATCCAGGTATGCTAGCACATGCCTCCCCAAGACTGGAGCCAATACCGTGTTGATGGCCCTCTGGAAGGTGGATGGGGCCGTGGCGAGTCCAAAAGGAAGCCTGGCAAACTGGAAAAGTCGGTGGCCATCTGAAAAAGCCGTTTTAGGCCTATCCTCTGGATCTACTTCCACTGTCCAGTAAGCAGAACGGGCATCAAGGGCAGTAAACCACTCAGTGTTATGCAGTTCATCAATTGTCTGGTCTATACGGGGCATTGGATAGGCATCCCCAATCATTACTTTGTTCAGGTTCCTAAAGTCAATACAGAATCTTACCTGCCCATCCTTTTTTCTGACCAGAACCACGGGGGACAACCAAGGAGATTTTGAAGGCTCGATGATGCCACCAGTAAGCATCTTATCGCACTCTTCCCTTATGGTGGTCCTTGCATGTTCCGGAAGACGCCACTGTCTGGTCCTCAGAGGGATATCACTGGAGGTCACTATCTTATGGGTAATACCTGGCACCTTCCTTAAATAAATTGGGAAATTTGTTTAAAATAGAAAACAATTGATATCTTTGTTCAATTGTAAGATGGTTTACCTTCTCCTTCGGTATGTCGAAGCTAGCTTCCGTCTCACCCACAGTGTGCGTTTCGAAATTAACTTCAGGGAAGACGGTGTATTGGTCCTCCGTGTAGCCGAAATCTTGGGTCCCATAAAAGTCATCGAAATCGTCGATGAATTCCTCTGTAACACTGCTTAGAGAATCCCCATCACTATCCTCCCTGCTAGTGGGCACAAAGTTCTTAGGAGGCACTTCCCTTGAAGCAGAGTCTTGGTGAAAAGTCTGTTCTACCGGCTCAACTCTTGCGATAATCATACCCCCCTTAAGTGTCACTGGCTTTGGTCCATCATTCACTACCCACACGTTAACCATGTTCGTTTTTACAGTCACCACGGTCCTAGGCACTAATACACGGTCAGTAATTCCACAGATACATACCTCCGGATGCCTGGTTCCATTCTGTACTTGTCCATGTATAAAAACACCACTATGGGGAGGGCACTGCACTGTCTTCTGAACCACAACGCTGTTTTCTACCTCACCCATGTTGCACGTCCGTCCACCTGAACCAGGTTTTTCTCTTCCGGGGATGGTCTTATTAATCACCTGCACCTCCTTTGAGGCGGTATCGGAGTATGTGAGCGGCACCTTCACGCCATTAAACACCATATATTTTCTAAGGGGTGAGTTATAAGAAATTAAACGGAAGTTGAATCTTCGGAGTAAGTCTATGCCCAGTAAAATGTCACCTGGGAAAGATATTTCATCCACTATACATACTTTATGGAAGCAGAAGACATGAGGAGCGATTTCAATCCTTACCGTCGCTTCCGCTTCAGGCTGAAACTGTCGTCCCGAAGCACCTCGCAGGGTTTTCGATGAGGAAAAGGGTCGATGTATTTTAAACCTTTCCATGGCATCTCGGGAAAGTATAGTCACTTCTGATCCAGTATCCACAAATCCTTCAGCCGTTTGACCATTAACCTGTAATTGTACTATGGGTCTCCCATGTTTTACTTGGCTATTCACGGGCATTACTGGTTCCTTGGGGTCCTGCGCCTGGGGTTGGAACCTCTTCGTCCCGGCGGGCCGCGAGAAAGGGACACCTGTTTGCAAAGTGTCCTTCCTTCTTACACAGAAAACACCTCGTCAGTTGGCGACTTCGACAGTCGGCTGTATCATGGGAATCGGATTTGTGGTAAGAACAATACCTTTCAACAAGATCTACTTGCCTTGGACGAAAACTTCTCCTTGGGTACTCAGGTTCACCTGCTGTCTCTGGGGTACTCACATTACCTTCACTTTCACCTTTTACACCAACTCGAAGGTTCCAAATCCTCTGAGAAGCATCGACAATCTCCGACAACGAACCATCCTCTTTTAGGACTAAAGCTTCCCTCAACCAGAATGGCAAACCTCTTAAAAATACCCTCCTGATCAATTCGTCAGGATCCCCTATGGCTCCAGGATAATCATAAAAACCTTGGTATACATTACCCTCTAAAAGAACATAAAAATCAAGAGGAGCTTGTTCGGACTTCAACTTATATCCTTCAAGTAATCTAAAGAAATCTGTGGCAAAACATGTCCCCCTGAATTTAACCCTTACTTTTACTTTAAATTCTTCCCAGCTTGCAATTCTATCAAACAGGGGTCCATTTATTATTAAGTCTGCCGTTCCTCTGCAAGAAGCCTTCGCCGCGCGAATATAGGCAGAATCAGTGGGAGGTCTAGTTAAGTTCTCTATACTGCGGATCCAACTTTCTACCTCCTGATTTCTTTTAAGGGGTTGAGCAGCAGAGGTCTCGGCTTTATTACCGCTTCTTTATGCACAACATACTCAACAAAGTCACGGGAAGAAGCTTCACTAGTACTTGGTGTTGCCCTGTTCTGTTCTAATTTTGATTCTAATTCCAAGTTCTTTACCTGTAAATCATTAACCAGAGTTTTCAGACTATTGATTTGAGTCTGTAACTCATCAAACAATGAAATATCCATATTGTCTCGGGGCAAAAGGGTCAACTCACCATTCGTGTTTGAATCGTCTCGTGAAGATTCTCCCGATGGACCTGCCTCTGACTCACCAACTAACCCTCTCCGCAGCTTTCGTTTACCCATTACTTTAAATTAATGAAATAGACCTTTACCTAAACGAAAAATACTGGACTTTTAATCCCTGAAACAAACTTTTAACCCACATGAAAGAATACCTGAAATTAATGCTTGCCTGAAACATTCAGATCCCACCGCTGATCACCAAAAATAAATAAGAGCTGTAGTGATTCCCCGAGACATTCCCTTGCCCCAAAGTAAAATCCCGATTGAATCCATGGTAACGTGAATCCTGTCCTGTGTAGGGGTAGGCTGCCACCAGCTGATAAGGGATCAGCACCCGTGTATGTGCGAGACAGTCGAAGACGTGTAAAATGTATGTTATGTATGTGTATGAGTGTATGTCAGTTTGTATGTGGAAAGAAAGAGTTCCTACACAGGACATTGCCGAGCAGGCGTGGCTAGAATCAGGCAAACATTCTTATTTCAGTGTTTTATCAAATTAGGTCTTGAAAGATATAAAGTCAAAAGTTCCGATCATCACCGTTTATTATTTATATTCATATATTAACACAAAAGGTCTCTCCTCCTTGCATATTAAAAATGCATTCCTTGGCCTGGCCATGAATTAAACTATGGCCGCAACCCTTTAAAACAATCCAATAAATGATCAATAAAATTCAGTAAAAAGTAAAAGACAACAAGTGCCAAAAGGGCACAGGTTGTGAGCAGTGCTTGGCCGAGCTAGTGGCTCATGTGCTAGAGGCTATCTGCTGCCGAAACTTGCTTGCTTGCTTGTTGGATTTATTGGCTATCAACCAGCGGCACAAGCCAAGGTTATTAAGCCAATGATTCCATTTTATTTTATCAATCTATATAAGGTCATAAAGTTTTGTCTCCTTTAGAAAAGTGATTACTTTATTAATTATTCTTTCGTTGTCAGAAAGTAAATTTTTTATATTATATTCTATGTTTTTAATTTGAAAATAATTTTTTATTTTTTCTCTTTGGTTTCTATATTGGTGGCATGTTGTTAGAATGTGTGATATAGATATTGTTCTATCACATATGCCACACTGTAGAGGGAAGCTTTTTTCTATGTAGGGAGTGAGGTGTGTGTATCGTGTGGCATTGACCCTCAATCGGGCCACCACCACCTCCTCCCTTCTAATTTTTCTGTGGGCTGTTTCCCACATTTGAATTTCTTCTTTTATTTTGTTGTTTAGTGTGAGGTCGGTCCACTCACTCTGCCACAGGAGATGGATTTTTGCTTTTATAAAAGAGACAAAACACCTGAGATCTGTATGGATAATACCAGGCTCCAGATCGCCAGTCGACCCGGCTAGTTTGTCAGCCTGTTCATTACCATGGATACCCGAGTGTCCAGGTACCCATATCAGTTTGATTGATTTATTGGCACTATGCATTTTACGAATGATATTACCCTGTATTTCATTATAGGTGGTTTCTAGTGATTTAATGGCTTTAATTGAACTTAACGAGTCTGAAAAAATGACTATTCTATCGTGGGTCGTCGATAGGGCAAAATCTAAAGCTTTATCTATTGCAAAAAGTTCGGCAAGAAAGATCGATGTATGATTCGGCAAACGAAATCTCAACTGACATTCAGTCGACCATACACCCGCTCCCACACACTCGTCTGTCTTGGACCCGTCGGTATATAAATGAAAAAAGGAAAGATGTTTAATTAGGATCTCTCTGAACCTCTGGCGTACCTCCACCTCCGACACCGTGGCTTTGGCTGATGGTAGCCAGTCTACAAAAGTAGAAAAATTGGGTGTTTCCCACGGTGCTATATTTGATTGAACCAGGGTATCGATGGTAGAGAGATCTATACCGACTTTTTCTGTGAGGTCATGGAGTCTATTGCCCAGCGGCTTCCCGCCGCGATACTGGGGCCCTACCTGCCGGCGCAAAACATCCCTGTTGGGATGTTGGGGCTGCCTGGCTACCTTTGCGGCATAGGTCAGCGCAAGCTGGCCGCGTCTAAGACGGAGGGGAGGTACTCCCGACTCTACCTCTAGGCGCTCGGTGCGAGTGCACATAAGGGCTCCAAGACAGACTCGTAAACACGCATTCTGTACTACATTCAAACCTTTCAGAGTTGAGCTCGTTGCCGAGCCATACACGATTGACCCATAATCTACTTTAGATCTAATCAGGGATTTATATAACATCAGTAAAGACTTTCTATCAGCTCCCCATTTGTGTCCAGAAATGCACTTTAATAAATTGAGTGCTTTTTGACATTTATTCTTTAATTGACCAATGTGGTCTTTCCAATTCAATCTACTATCAAAGAGTAGTCCAAGAAATCTAGCTGAATTTTGAATAGGTATTGGATGGTTGTCTAGAGTTAGCCTGATGTTGGGCTTTCTCCTATGTGTAAAAACCACGCCAATACTCTTTTTAATGGAAAACTTAAAACCCCACTGGAGGCCCCAGTTATGAATCATATCCAGTGCCAATTGGATCTGATTTGCCGAGAACTCTGCATTATTGCTGGAGTGCCATAATGCACAATCATCGGCGTACAGTGAGTATTTAAGATTTCGAGGAGGAGATGGTAAAATGTCATTTATTATACACAGAAATAATGTTGGAGACAAGACACTTCCTTGTGGGACCCCGTTTGCCTGGACAAAAATGTCCGAGAAAGTGACATTGTCGGAAAACAATTTGACAGAAAAAGTTCTGTCAGAAATGAAATTTTGGATGAAACAAGGCAAGTTTCCACGTAATCCGAAAGCATAAAGTTTTCTGAGTAGGCCATGTCGCCAGATCATGTCGTAGGCTTTTTCTATGTCTAAAAATACTGATATCAAAAAATGCTTTTTGGCAAATGCCTCATGAATATGACTTTCCAGTTTTACTAGCTGATCGAGAGTTTGGCGTCCCTTTCGGAAGCCGCACTGCTCGTCAACTAGTAAATTTCTGGTATTTAAAAAATGCAATAGCCTACTATTAACAATTCTTTCCATGACCTTGCATAAGCAACTTGTCAACGCAATTGGGCGGTAAGAGATGGCGGATCTGGGATTTCCCCCTCCTTTCAATATGGGAATGATGTGGGCGAAGTGCCATGAATTTGGAAAAGTCTGGCTTTTCCAAATATCATTGTAAACTTCTAGCAACTTAATCATGTCATCATGATTAAGATGCTTTATCATCTCATATCGAATCTCATCGGGGCCTGGGGATGTTCCTCTACAGGCTTCTAGGGCTCGGACAAGCTCATTCATTGTTAGATCTTTATTGTAATCAAAAATATCTCCTGTGGCAAAGTGAATTGGTTGCAGCTCGGCTGCTTCCTTGGTGGTCAGGAATGCAGGGTTGTAATTTTCCGAGCTGCTTGTATAAGAGAACTGCCTGGCGATTGTGTTAGCAATGTCTCTAGGTTCATCATAATTATTTCCCTCATGTAAGATGTTTCTGATTTTTATTGATTGTTTTTTTCTATTAATTCTATTGACTGTGGACCAAACCTCTGAAATTTTAGTATTGCTATTTATCGTAGAGACAAAGCTTCGCCAGGAGTCTCTTTTGGCTTGTCTGATTGTTCTACGAGCCCTAGCTCTCGCTTGTTTGTATTTGCGAAAGTTCTCATTTGTGATATTATTATGGAAAAGCCTGTAGGCCCTATTTCGTTCACATAGCGCCCTGCGGCAATCTGGTGTCCACCATGGAACTCTATGCTTAACGCTATCTGTCGAAGTCTTAGGTATGGTTGCCATTGCTGCATTTATAATACAATTTTGAACACTGTTTACTTTATCATCAATGGTTTCTCCAACAACTTTGAGCTTGACGCTCCTTGTGAAGGCGACCCAATCTGCTCTTTTTACGTTAAATTTGGGTGCTGAAGGCGTCCTCGTGGTGTCGCATGAATATTGAATACAAATAGGAAGGTGATCGCTTCCCAACGAGTCGTCAATGGTGTGCCACAGGCACTTGGCTGCTAGTGTTGAGGAAACCAGTGATAGGTCTATAAAGCTCAAATTACCGGTATTATCGTCTATTCGCGTTGGACTACCATCATTTAGAAGAACCAGATCAGAGTCGTTGATCAACTTAACTACTTGCTCACCTCTACCATTCACCCGCAGGGAACCCCATGATGTATGACGAGCATTAAAATCACCTAGAATTAATTTATTGTTTGGCAGACTGTCCTGAATAGCAAAAAGCTCATCATAGATTAATCTTTTATCAGGTGGACAGTAAGCTGAGCATATAGTCAGATACGTGTTATTGAATTTTACTTTGCATGCGACGTGTTCCAAAGTAGAATTAATCGTCACTTCAATGAAAGGGAGATTCTGGTGGATGTACATGGCGACTCCGCCTCCACCCCTTCCCTCTCGGTCTTTTCTACAAAGATGGTAGTTTTTTAGCGATACGACCTCGTCAGAGACTTGGTCGTTTAAATGGCTTTCTTGTAGTACGATAATATCGGGAGCATAGGACGAGGCTAATAATCTAAGAGAGTTTAATTTTGATCTAAGACTTCGACAGTTCCATTGTATAATGGTATACGCGTGGATTACGTTTTATGGGGTTTGGAAGTGCCTTGTCCGGTGGTTTTTATTTTCTTTTTTTGGGAGGGAGGCGCCTCCTCCTCTCCCTCGCTTCCCGAGGGCCTCTCTCGGGAATTTTTGGAGACAGTAGTCTCCATGGCCTGCTCCCCTCCACCAGAGAGACGCCCGGCGGAGGACGATCTGCTCTTACGAGCAGAACTACCACCAGACGAAGTTCTAGTGGGGGTCGCCTGGACTAGAAGGTGCGATCCGGATTGTGATTTGGTATCGACCTCCTTAAGATGCTGTTTTTGCTGGGTTGATTCAGCAATTTCTTTAATTGTCTTGTTCAATTCTTTAATCTGATTCATCAAGTCCCTTACTGTTTCTTTCAAATCGGAAATTTCCTTGTCTTTAACTGCGAGCTGCTGACTAACACTGATTGCACTGGAAACATTGTTAGTTACTGCTGAGGCGTAAGAAGTATTGGGTTTGCTTGTCAAACCTTCCACTTTCTTTTTGGCCTCACGGTAGCTAACATCGTGCTCTCTCATGTATGCTAATGTCTCAGTCTCCTTCTTCAGGCTACTGCAATCAGCAGAGCCTGACTGATGGGGACCTCCACAGTTAGCACACTTGAGTGTCTTTTCCGTGCATTCAGTGGTATCGTGATCTCCAGTACATTTACCGCAAGTGAATTTGTTACTGTCCTTATCCATGCATCTTAATGAGGTGTGTCCAAATTTTTGGCATC
The DNA here is from genome assembly GCF_977035675.1 of Penaeus japonicus. Classification (NCBI taxonomy): domain Eukaryota; kingdom Metazoa; phylum Arthropoda; class Malacostraca; order Decapoda; family Penaeidae; genus Penaeus; species Penaeus japonicus. The sequence goes on from NW_028234410.1 coordinate 12,457,600, forward strand.
TATTACACCGCATTGGCTTTTGAATATAAGGTCTTACTTGAACAATCTCATATCCGATTTTAACTGTACTAGGAATTTTTGGTGAAGAAAAAGTCAAGAAACACAATCCGGTCTTTGTTCGCACATTCCCATCTTTCTTTGACATACAATTTACGTCAACTACGCTCTGGTCTTTCATGGCATCAAGAATTTCACTTTCTTCCATTGTCCTCAAATCCCTGTGAAAGATTACTCCCTTACAGGTATTTGGGCCAACAGGAATAGTTACTTTTACGCTGAGGTCATGAATTTGCGTCAGTTTAAGCAAATCCTTAATCTGAGACTTAAATTGTACTTTAACAAGGAGGCTGCCATCTCGCAATTTTCGGACAAAATCAAAACCGCCTTCCACTTGACCATCAAGGACCTTCTTGATGATAAAGGGGTTGACATTCTGCAAGGATTGATTTTCATTCATGCATCGGATGTTCACGCACCTTGCGTTCTGGGGAGGGATATCAATGTGTCGTCTGGGTCGGTCATTGGTCGGGGTTCCATTATTAGTCTTAGTGGTCTTAGAGGAGTTCTGAGTCGCCCCTCCTCCTTGGGGAGGAGGAAGGGTAGCCGGGGAGTCAATCATACTGGGTATCGGACCAGGTCCGAACCCTGGGCCAAAGCCCGTTGTCCTGAGGGGACTACCTTTTCCCTTAACTGTTGGATCAACCTAATCCCAATAGCTAAGAGAGGATAAAATAAAACAAGTCTTTCTGTTAAGCGTCCTCACCCCCCCTTAGTGGAAGCCTGGTTGCGTTCTCCAGTACCAACTAAGGGATCGGAGTTGTATGTAAGACACCTTCCAACCGCCGAACCTGCCTAGTGCGAGGGACGGTAAGTTGGTGCCCACCCCCCAAGCGAATACAGGAGCTCACAAGGAGACTCCCGTAGGCTCAGGAAAGTCACACAGAAGAATGGAAAAAATTTAGGAGGAGAGAAAAGTTGCGCCCAAAGGACGCCCCAGACTACTGGGCCTCCCTACCCAGGGGTCACAGCCCGTAAGGGCTACCCTGGAGTAGAAGAGTGCTGCGGGTCTGGGGTGGGGGCCAACTACTTTTACTGTAGTCTCGTGCTACCTTCGAAACAAAGCACTGAAGGTGCAGGCAAGGCACAAAAAGTGCAAAAAGTCTGAATACAGCGTTTTACTCGACTGTTTTACTTTACGGAAACACAGAAACAGCTAATGCCGAGCAAGACCAGAGGCCCCGGAACCCAGGGTATCTCCGATGTCACAAGACTTATGTTTTAGATGCTGCTGTGTTTATGGGAACAAGGTTTGAGGCATAAAGAGTCTCATACACGAGTGTGATGCTGTGTTGCCGAAACACGGCCTCGCAGGGGTAATATGGGCCTCTTTCCAGGGAGGGAGCATGTGGTAGGCCCTCCTTCCAGGGAGGGAGTGAGTAGTAGGCCCTCCAGGGCAACGCCATCTCTTGGCGCCGCTTCCCCCTCGTGGCGACAAAGGGACACTCGTGTATATTCCCCTGGAGGGATGGCTGGGGCGAAGTACATCACTACAGTACGACTCCCTTAAGAAACCGCTAGTGATTAGAAATGACCCTAAGATGTGAATGGATATGGTCAGAGTGTATCATTATGGGAGTTATATGAATGAATGGCTGCCAGGAAACAAAGGGCTGATGAGATGGTATGGGAATTTCTGGACGCGTTGATAGGAGTTAATGATGAATTTCAGAACCAGGGAGATTGCCTTCATAAGAGGTTAATAGGCGTATGCATGGCTAGGAATATGTGTGAACCTTCACTAGGGATGAAAATGAAATGGAAATGCTTTTCAAAACATAAGAATACCATAGGAAGTGTTAGTGATAGGAGTATAGATGAGAAAGATTGGGGAAAGAGTAAAAATGTAAATGATATACTGTGTTACCGGTGTGGTGAGACGGGAAATATCTCCCGGTGGTGTCCGAGAGCAAGCGAGAAATATGAGAGTAAGCGAAGCCAGCATTACTACGAGCCTAAGGTGGGAAACTCGGAGGGTCCTGTGGGACAGCGATCCGCCACTCACAGGAGCCCAATACATCGGTAAATACAGATTTCGGCGGACGAAACGAAAGGGCGTTTCGTGTAAATTGGGGAGATGACGATGTAAAACTACATTCTGAATGTCCAACGATAATAGTAAAAATAGAGGGCACTGAAGTGGTCGGCTTATGTGACACAGGGGCAGAGCTTTCCCTTATAAGTAGAAGAGCGTATGAGGACTTGCATAAAAAGAGAGGCATCGAATTAAATCCGACTACGATGAAACTGAGATCTTTCGGAGGGCAAGTGTTGGTGGGTGAAGGGTATATTTCGGTAGACATAGAGGTTTCAGAGCGGAAAGTTAATGATGTTGGGTTATTAGTGTGTGATGAGATTGGGGATGTGTATGACTGCTTGTTAGGGATGAGTGTCATATTGCAGATAAAGGAAGTGTGGATTGAAATGTACAGAATGAGTAAATTGCAGAACAATGAGATTAAACGAGGCTTTGATAGGCACAAGAGAATTGTTGATGACATTTTCAGTATAAGAAATAAAGAAGATTGGGGGCCCGCGTTAACAAAGAAGTCCCCATTACCGATCATTCCTCCGAATAGCACGAGGCTAATACCAGTGTGGGTCCCATCGCTCCGTCGTGTTAAGCTCCAAAAAATGTTAATTGAGCCCCTCACAGGTCTCGATGAAGGATGGATCCCTGAAGGGATAGTGGTGCTTCCCACCGTTATAATGATTCGAAACGGTAATGGGTATGCTCTCGTCGGGAACTTGTCAAAGAAGGCGTGTAAGTTGCGTCGTAATTGGAGGATTGGGAAAGTGTCAGAGGGGAAGGAAATTGAAATGAGAGAAGGAAATATTAGAATGGTCAGGCATGATGAACCCATACCAGTAATAGTGTGCAAAGAGAATTTAAATGAATGCCAAAACGAACAATTAATAGGGTTGTTGGAGGAGTATAGGGACATCCTTGCAAGCGAACAAGCGCTGATAGGGAGAGCCACGGGCGTGCAACACATGATACCGTTAACCACAGATGCACCAATTCGGGTCCCGTACAGACGTACACCACCTAATCACATCGGCGAAGTGAAAGATCACATAACAGAGCTGATACAGCAGGGAATCATATCTAGTCTGTAATCGATCAAACAAAAAAAATCATACGGACAAGCAAAATTAATTATTTATATGGAATTTTTTTTACTTTATTGGCATAAAAAAGGGTGTTTCTTTAATATACTAATTTTTGGGTGTAGATTACGAATCCGTTATCAGTTTTTAGGGGTCGGCTCTAGTTTTAAAGTTATAGCCAAGTTACCAAGTATTTACATAGGAGGAAATTACCCGATGAAATGGAACTAACCTAAAATAATCTAAACTAACCTAAACTAATCTAAACTAACCTAAATTAACCTAAACTAACCTAAGCTGACCTAAACTAACCTAAACTAACCTATAACTCGAAAAATATTGAAAAACAGGAAAATGTTCATGAATAAAATGTTCTTAGAATTCAATTTTACATACACTGTGCAAATTTCATCAAGATCAGTCCATTTTTAATGTTTTTTAGGGTAATTTTTACGGTTTTCCCCCTATAACTCGAAAACTAGGGGCGACCCCCAAAAACGGATAACGGATTCGGATTCAGGAGGTCAAAATACACTATATAAAAAAACACCGTTTTTTTTAATGCCAATAAAGTATAAATATACCATTTATATCACAGAATGAATGTCATCTGTATTTGATTTGTTGGAAAAATTATATTTTCTTTTCTTTTCTACAGCGGTTGTTCTTCAGAAGAAGTGGAAGAACATCAGAAATCATTACAGGAAGGAGTGCGCTAGAAGGAAAATTGAAAAGAGTGGATCAGGTGCGTCTTCAGCGAAAAAAGAATATATCTACTATTCCCAGTTGTCATTTTTGTCGTCGACCGTAGAGACTAGGCCTCAAAAGAGTAGCGATAAAGTAGAGGAACATACTGACGTGCAAACAGCAAGAAGTGAGTGCAGCCAGGATTTGCCGAAGATTCAAGCGAAAAAGAAGAAAGTGTCTCATGAGGACAGTTTAATTGACGCACTTTCAGCAAACATCTATAAGCAGATTCAAGAGCCAAAGGAAGATGCAGACAAAGATTTTCTCATGTCCCTTTTACCATATGTGAAATCTGTCCCAGACTCGGCGAAATTGGAATGCAGATGCGAAATAATGCAAGTTCTCAAGAAGTATAACACTCCTAGCATCAACCCTATGCAGTATGCTCCGTACCCTAGTTCCCATGTTAATTATCAGAATTATCAGACCCCTATTCAAAATTCTCAACCTGTTCTTGGACATTGCAGTTATGAAATGCAAAATAGACAAACACCTGGAGCGCCACTCCCTGCTTTTTCTCCTCTGAGCACACAGTCTATAGCTTCTTCTGACACAATTATTGAAGAACTGATACAGTAATAAGTTATACAAAATAGACACTCCCTGCCATTTCTCCTCTGAGCTCAGAGTGTGTAGCTTCTTCTGATTCAATTATTGAGCAACTAATGTTTTGATATCTGTACCTTCTTCTGACATATTTAAGTATTGAGGAATTGATTTATTAATAAATATTAGTATTAACAATTTGTATTACTCACCTTAAAGTTATAGCCAGTCTTTCTTTAAGAGGAATACTTTTTCTCATATTCGTATCTTGCTTCTCAATGGATTCTTCCAAAAGTGACAGCAGTTCATAAAAGGTTTGACGGGACATTCGGAAATAATTGAAAAACTTAGTTGGATCATCTTCCAATTCTTTGAATAGGAGATAGTGAGCACCTGTTAAACGGGCACTAGTTATAGGGTGTGCCCATAACCGTCCACGGCGCCGCTGTCGAAGCAATAGTGTTAACAACAGCACTTTCTGTTCTAAGCTCATTTTTTAACACAACCTTTCGCTGCAACGGCAAGTCTTGAACTGAAGCGGCAGCCGCCTTTACCATGCGGTTTACTAGCGGCCGACCCGCCCGTGTGACATGGAAAAGGCGGCCTGACCGCCAGCGGGCAAAAACCGCTCGTCTGACAGGGCCTTGACAGCCAAAGTACATTTCAAAGGTACATGGAGCGGATTTTGGGTGATAAAATATTCTCGACTCTAATTGTGTACCTACAAGACATATTAATATTCAGCAACACTATTGAAGAGAATTTTGGAAGGCTTCGGGAGTTATTTGACTGAATGAGGAAGTACGGTTTAAAATTAAGCCAAGAAATGTACAGTGTGCACGACGAAGGTTAAATACTTGGGTTTCCAAGTGTCAGCAGAAGGGATCAGCACAGACCGTGACAAGATAAAAGCGGTAATCGACTGGCCGACACCCACGACCATTATAGATGTGCGTGCGTTCATCGGTTTGTTCTTTCTACCGTAAATTTTGCAGACATTTTGCTCAAATAGCTGCACCATTGCATGCGTTAATGTCAGGAGATTCGTGTCGCATAATAAAGAACGAATGGACCATCGAATGTGATGAATCTTTTAATAAACTGAAAGCACTACTGACGAGCACGCCTATTCTTAATTGCCTGGATTTTGGAAAAGAGTTTGTGTTAGAGACTAACGCGAGTTTCCAGGGTCTGGAAGCCATATTGTCTCAAAGGGATGAGAATGGGAAGTTGCATCTGATTTGCTCTGCGAGTTGAGGGCTGTGCCATTCCGAGAAGAATATGGCAAACTATAGCGCTCGGAAACTAGAACTGTTAGCGTTTAAATGGGCGATTGTAGACAAATTTCATCAATACCTGGCCGGTAAACACTTCACTGTCTTTACAGATAATTCACCACTGAGTCATTTAGAGACTACAAAATTAGAAGCCGTAGAAAGCAGATGGTGCAGTGATCTGCAACAACTTGACTTTACTTTTGAGTATAAAGCTGGGAAAGATAACACTGTAGCGGACGAATTATCTAGGTTAGCTCGAGATGCGGAAGCGAGTGACAGTGACGAGGAGTACGGAGTGATTGCAGTAAATAAAGATAAAGATGAGAACAGATTGTGGTCTGAAGAAGAGAGTAGAACGGAACAGAGTAAAATGCCATGTTTCGAAGATATCGTAGTGTTACTTAATGAGAAAACGATGAAGATTTCTGGAAATTGTATCGGGTGAGATGTAATTTGGTGATAGAAAGGGGGATATTGTACCAGAAGACTAGCATAGGAGTTAATTCGTTCCTAATAAGACCAGTTCTACCGCCTAAACAACAATTGACTTTGATGGCTACTTGTCATGATGAATTCGGTCACCAATGTCGCAACCGTAAGCTTGACCTCGTACGGAAGAGGGAGTTCTGGCCGGGAATGGTAGCGTTGGTCGCGGAATACGTCGCTAATTGCCATAAATGCAGAATCGCGAAGGAAGAATCTCCGAAACCGCGGCCCTTCATGGGTAAGATCGAAACGAGCCGGCCATGGGAACTAATGGCGATAGACTTCACCCTCTAAGACAAACGTATGGGTGTAGAAAAC
>NW_028234410.1:12476641-12479141 GCF_977035675.1 Penaeus japonicus
CCAAATGCAACTTCCTTTGATATCTTAGTAAATTGGTCGTTCATTTGGTCTATGTCAAGATCTTCAAGAGCTGAGTATCTGTTTCGGATGTTACGGCTGAATTCCATCGCCCTATTCTTAAATAAGGGATCGACCTTCGTCGAATTTTATTAGCGTTTGCCCTCTCTCAATTCTGGTACATATTCCATGTTTCCCAACCGAAATTTCCCCATTTCCTCTTATTCCTATTTTGGCATTAAAATCCCCAAAAATCATGGTAAAATGGGTTTTTGCTCTATTGGTAGATGCCTGTATATCTTCATAGAAGCTTTCTATATCCTCGTCACTATGATTGCAGGTAGGTGCATATACTTCGATAATTTTTAGGTTATATCTATTGTTTACTTTATTTATTGCAGAAGCAACTCTTTCGCTCGCACTGTAGAATTTCCTAATATTCTTTTTGAGGCGGTTGTAAACTTAGAAACCTACTTCTAATTCTTGTTTGTTATCCACGGGTTTACCTCTCCAATATAGTAAGTGTCCATCATTTGTAATTTCTACTCTTTGCCTAGTCTTCTAACTTCAGAAAGTCCTACAATATCCCATTTAATAAATGAAAGTTCCTCAAGCAGTGTCAAAAGATCAGATTCTATTTTCAGAGTCCTTACATAGTATGTGCAAAGATTCATCATCGTAAGGCAGCCTGGGTCTAAACTGATATTTTAGCACCCTCTGCTCCTGAACGATTGCCTCCGTGACCAAGGTTTCTTTCGCTTCAAGGAAATGATGACCGTTGTCTTGACTGGGAAATCATATTTAAGAGTGGCCATCATGAGGCATCCTGGGTCTAACCGGATAGCTATAGCACCCTCTGCTCCAGAGCGATCCTGATCGCCGCCGTGAACAGGTGCTCCTTCGATTCATAGGAGTGAGTGCGGCAGTCAGGATATACATACATACATGCATATATATATATATATATATATATATATATATATATATATACATTTGTATATATATGTATATACATACATATATACATATATATATATATATATATATATATATATATACATATGTATTTATTTATATATATATATTATATATATACATTCATACAAACACACAAGAAATATGCCTTTATACACATATGAATATGAGTATATATGTATATATATACATATATATATATATAGAGAGAGAGAGACAGAGAGAGAAAGTGAGAGTGAGAGATAAATGTACATATATATGTTTATATGTATATACATACATATATATATATATATATATATATATATATATATGTTTATATGTTTATACATACATATATATATATATATATATATATATATATATATGTTTATATGTACAGTATATACATACATATATATATATATATATATATATGTTTTTACATATATATATACATATATATACATAAATATCATGTACACAAATACGTAAGAAACCACTAATGTTTCCCTCAAAAAGAACACACAAAAAAAAATAATAAAAAAAAAAAAATAAAAACAGCATAGAGGTGCAACAGCTCAGAACTTAAGAGAGAAGCCCCGGACGGTGCTGATTGAATGCGAACGAACCCAAAGCAAAGAGGCAGATTCGAAGCCGTTCTCGGTATATGGCAGCGATCCCTAGGCCCTTGTTGGGGAGTTGTGCTTGATGAGGAAGAGAAGTTGGGGTCTGAATCTGGCCACATGGGGCTTTCTGTGGCTCGAACGAACGCTGCTGGACGTCTGTTTGTGTGTGTTTGTGTGTGCGTGTGTGTGTTGAGGACTTGTGTGTGTGGAGCCATATCTCTGACATTTCGTACACGGACAAGTTATATTGACTGCGTTTGATACTGCTTCTTTCCAGGATTCGAAGCTTTGTTTGGGCTCTTGGGAAACATCAGCTTGGGAAGGCATGATTAGTTCCAGACATATTGACCACATGGGATAGATGATAAAAAGGCAAAATTTAACCATTCCTGAGTGACTGTTCGATGTTTGTGCGTATTTAGCCTGTCGTATAATAATCATTTTTCATAATGAATTGTCCATTCACCAAAAATAAAGATAACAAAATCATTGAACTGCTGATCAAATTAACATTTCCCTGAAATATATATATATATATATATATATATATATATATATATATATATATATATATATATATATATATGTACATATATATTTCTTTCTTTCTTTTCTTTTTTTTCTCTCTTTTCTTCTCTTTCTTTTTTCTTATTCTCTCTCTCGCTCTCCCTTTCTGTTTGTAACTGTATTATTTCATATTGTCGGAGGGTGTCAATGTGCTAACTATCTATCAGAATATCAATATGATTCCCGATTTAGTTCGGACACAGAAAGAGTAAATTTTTCCCTGCTTCACACTCCTCATAAAAGACGGCCTTTCTCTCTCTCTCTCTCTCTCTCTCTCTCTCTCTCTCTCTCTCTCTCTCTCTCTCTCTCTCTCTCTCTCTCTCTCTCTCTCTCTCACCCCCTCCCCCAACCCC
>NW_028234410.1:12509141-12514141 GCF_977035675.1 Penaeus japonicus
ATAATAATAACAGACATAATGATAATGATAATAATAATAACAATAATGATAACATAACAAATATAGTGATAATAGTAGTGATAACGATAACAATAATCATAATAATAATTGCAATGAAAATAGTAACAAAAATAATGGCAGTGATAATGATAACAGTAATAATGGTCGTAACCCTAATCAATGATGCTTGAGATCTAGTGACGACAATAATAATGATGATAACACTAATGATTATAGTGATATTAATGATGATAATCATTTTAATAAGTGAGTCTGTTTGACTTGCAAGGCACTGAGAGTTAATACCGGCTGAAAGCTAAGTATAAAGTTGTTGAAATGTTATTTTTATCTCAATTATGAACTGAAAATTATATTGTAAAATGAATCAATGTTCCATTATCAACAGTGAAAGGATGTATTTTAAGAGATGATGACACTGATTGCATTATCGATCTATAATCTAAAGCAAAATAAACCTAGAAACACACAAAGAACTCCGTTGATTTATCTTTACGCAAGATCTAATCATATATTCCAAATTTATAACATGATCTTCTAATATGATGCAATAACCATGCATCAAGTGTCTCGAAGCACACCTACGCATGTGCATTTTTAGCCAGGACGGTACAAAAAAAAAAAAAAAGAAAAAAAAAAAAAAAAAACTAAACCAAACAAGTTACATCTCCTTGGTTACTAACAGTGAAGTTGGCGGGGGCGTGAGGGCGTGCTGGAGGGTGTAGGGCGAGGCTGACGGTATCTGCACCGAGGTCATTGCGGGCGATGCAGCGATATACATTATAGTCCTGTTGCGTAACGTCCCGGACTTCCAACACCGATTGCCACAACACCAGCTCATCCACCAGCTGTGTGAAGGAAGAAAGAAGTGGGAGTCGTGGTGAGAAGCCTGATGATTTTTTTTTTTTTTTTTTTCAAAGGAACTCTCTTTTGTGATGCTTTGCGAGGAAAGTTCGTGGAGTTAAAGGGAGAGACGAGGAGAAGAAAAGAAAAAAAAAATCGAAAGAAAGAAACACGTGTGAATATGATTCCGGAAGTTTTTATATGGCTTTCTGTGACGGAGGAGAGTTGTGTTGTTATTGGTGGTCTGCCAGCAAGGTGTGGAGGATGTTGAAGCGGTAAACAATAATTTCTTTCTCTCTGTCGCTCTCTCTCTCTCTCTCTCTCTCTCTCTCTCTATCTATCTCTCTCTCTCTCTCTCTCTCTCTCTGACGGCTAAATAATAAAGTTGAAAAGGCAAAAGTATTAGCAATTTCTGATTCGTCTATAATGATATCTGTTACCAACCAATATAATTGTTACCTGTTATCTGTCTACATATCCATTTTTCTATCTGATTCTATGTCTAGTCTGTCTATCGTTATGTAGACGTTAAGGTGAAATATATATATATATACGAAATAGTATACTATACACCAGTAAAGTCAATAGGAACCATACGATGTGCAAATAATTCCATTTAATTTGAAATTATAGAAACATTTGCGAAAATAACGGGGCATTAATGATGACGTCAAGCACACTGAATGGAGGTAACGTGAGGCAAATAAGTACTTGCAGATCCTCTAGTTCTGTGTACACTAATTCACTCTGTACAAACGATTTCCTCGCACGCAAGAAGTTCGGCTGGGAAGACATAATTGCCTATTATTATGGACGATATTTTATTCGGAGATCCTAGCACTTCACTGAGGATCCTTGGTAAGTGCAGTGGTTGTGTATTATGAATGGTTAGATCAGTGCTTGCTTTCCCTCCAATAGCCTCCACTCATGAACCCGTATAGCAGTTAGTTAGTTACTCATCAGCTGATAAGCCGTTTCCTTATCATCTTGATAATGGTTCATTTGTACATTCGCTACCATCACAGGGTCCTACTATCCTACTAATCAGGCTAACTAGCTTCTTCGTAATACCCGGATGAATTATTCTATAATGCATTTTTCATCGCCACTTGGAGGTTCAGTAACTTAACACCCATCACCATACAGAATACTTACTACTCTATCCTCCATTACGATGTGGATGGAGCACTAACTAACCCTTTCTCCTCTACCTCAGAAATGGGTCGTTTGTAAACATGAGGGTCATCTAACATACCTTCGTCTCGTGTATGGTGTACTTCCCGCTGTTGAGTAGTGTCAGCCCGTCGTTCCGGCTCCAAACGAAATTGGGCTGAGGTGCCGCCCGCACATAGCACTCCAGACGCCCAATGCCGCCCAAAACCGCCCACGTTTCACGAGATACGCCCACGTCGTTGGCTGCCATCACCTTTTCTGGAAGAGTCGGTCACCAAGAATATGAGTTAAGAGTTACTTGCATGTAGATCGGGTATATACATTGCAAATTAGGAGCTTAAAGGCAAAAAAAAATAAAAAAATAAAAAAATGTATATGAAGAGAAGGAATGACAAAGATGGAGGGGAGAGGAAAAGGGGAAGGCAGGCAAAGGGAGAGAAAGAGCGACACACACACAAAGATATATAAGAAGATAGAGAAAGAAAGAGAGAGTGAGAATGAGAGTGAGAGAGAGAGAGAGAGAGAGAGAGAGAGAGAGAGAGAGAGAGAGAGAGAGAGAGAGAGAGAGAGAGAGAGAGAGAGAGAGAGAGAGGGAGGGAGAAAGATAGATAGATAGAAAGAGAGAGAGAGAGTGAGAGAGAGCGAGAGAGAGTCAGAATGAGAGGGAGAGAGAGACAGTGAGAGAGTGAGAAAGAGAGAGAGAGAGAGAGAGAAAGATTGAGAGAGGGGGGGGCAAACAGAGAGAGAGAGAGAGATAGCGAGAGAGTGAGAGAAAAAAAGATAAAGAGAGGGGGGAGACAGACAGGCAGAGAGAGATAGATAGACAGAGATGGAGAGAGAGATAGAGAGAGAAATTCATACACACATGAAGGTTACAGAATATGTATATTACCATATTTCCATGTTAAAAGCATTATGTTAATGTACCGAAATCCTTGAAGAAAAAGTGTATGCGAGGGGACGGACTTTCCATTAGCATGAGGAAAGAAATTCTTTAAAGAATCATGCTATTTAATTCACCTCTTCTCTCAAATTCTTTGGCATTCATTGACTATCCTTTTTTATGTTTTTTTCTCTTTTTCTTTTTCATTTTTGTTTCTGTCAAATGAAAGATTTTTTTTTTCAAAACGTTATCAGTGTATCGTAATCAAATGTACTTGGAACTCATTCCACCAGTACTGATTTTACAAGATTCATATGAGACCTAACAAGAATGTCTAACGCTTCTATATCTGTTTAACTACAATGCTAACATATCAACATATTAAACACTCACACACACACACACACACAGGGCGTAAAGGGGGAGAGAGAGAGAGAGAGAGAGAGAGAGAGAGAGGGAGAGAGAGAGAGAAAACAGACAGAAGTAGGATAGAATAGGTACCCAACATTAATCGCAATTTCTTTATCGACAGGAAGAAACAGACCTTGCAAAAGCTTAGTTCATTTTTATGAGACGTTGATATCAGATTCCTGAATTCTGGATCAGATGGAAGGATGATTCGAAGCGTGCATTTTTCGCGTCCACACTTCCAGCGTCGATAGCGGACCGTGAGAAATGAGGGTACGGTACAGAGCGAGCTTCATGTTTCATATATTCCAAAAATTGCCACATCTTTGGACGGGCAGGCTTTAATGCTTTAAAGGATGGAGTGTTATCAACGAAAAGTTTTATATACTCTGTTTTTTTTATAGTTAGTTAATTAAGCATTTGCTGCACATGCAAGGAAGTAAAGGATAATTAATCCGGTGAAGTGATTGAGAAATTAAGTCAGAAATAAGTGATGATATGTGAATCACTTTGATATATGTTTTACCACATGTGAGCGCCGAGAGTCCGGATCAATAACACTTCTTCAATATTTACATATATGATATCACAGACAAAACAGATTTTGTAAATATATGTACGTATCTGTTATTCAGTTCCATGTATAACTACAAATTCAAGGCAAGCTTTGCAACTTTGTACTTTCTGTTTGTCTTTCTTCGTATCATCTTTAATTGGTAAAACAATTGTGTAGATGAGAAGTGGCTTATGTTAGTCTCTGTCTCTGTCAGTTTATACGTCTATCGGTATTCATATATATACCATTTCAGACCGGGGAAACTTATATCAAAATAAACACGAATCAAGAATCCTCAATGCAATCTTCTCAACTTCTCCCAACTTAGCAAGGGAGAGTGGAAGAGGATCTTTCTGCTTCCAAAAAGGAGCGTCATGGAAAAGGAAATAAAACTGGAATCAAGAGAACGTCGTAGCAGGAAGGACAGCGGTCATTTCAATATTCACAGACAGATCCAAAATTGAAGACTTTGGAAAGGCAACATTCAGCTTGTCAAAAAAACATTGATAGATTCATCAGCCAGACAACAACAGGCTTGGCAGCTGAAATCTTACGGATATAAAATGTAAAAAAAAGGAAATGGTTTAATAAACAAACTGAAATATAATCCACTATAGTAAAAGCTATACAAAATTAGAATAAGTCAGCATCCATAAGCAATAAAAATCGAAAACATAAGACTTCCTCTACACACTGTTTCGAAGCCACTACCCGAAACTTACATCACATTAGGAGGCATATAATTACGGAAAAATAAAGACAACTCGTTGACATTGCTGTTGCAAGAACTAGAATATGACGCACGAGATTGATAAAAAGTCAGCATATACCAAAAGTAGGTAACCTTGTAAAAGAAGGGAAAAATGCAAGCAATCACTCATACAACGCCCCCCCTCCCACCCCCATACACACACACAGACACGAACACATACATCATCTTTGATTTATTGTTAAGTTCATCATCATCGATATAACTATAATTTTCATCATCCTCATTGTCTTTATCCGCTGCCATAACCATTCCAGCGATACCTCCAGAAATATCATATTCTAATATCTTAATACAATACCTATTCATCTTGAAAGCTTAGAAATACATAACAGCAACTGTAGACTCAC
>NW_028234410.1:12586641-12589141 GCF_977035675.1 Penaeus japonicus
TAGGCATCTGTGCACATCGCTTGGAATATGTGAATAATTGCATATTTATATATTTATATGTGTCTACTATGTCCATGCATGGGCGCAATCTATATATAGAGACACATACATGAGTGCGAATGTGCACGCACGGGAACATGCATGAGCATGAAAGCATGTGTTATGTGCAGGCCCGGCACTGTATATTAGATAAATGCCCATTCTCACTGGAGTAGACCGAGAGGTAGTGAACTAGTTCGTGGGATGCTAAGATTTAATAACATGTAAGACTAGCTCAAACGTGTTATTGGAGATTAATGGTAGTCTCCTGACTAAATTACTCCCCCCACCAAGAAACCATTAAGGCCAGTAAGCGTGGATATCTTGCCCCACCCCTCTTAAATATGATTTCCCAGTCAAGACAATGGTCATCATTTCCTTGAAGCGAAAGAAACCTTAGTCACGGAGGCGATCGTTCAGGAACAGAGGGTGCTAAAAATATCCGTTTAGACCCAGGCCGCCTTACGATGATGAACCTTTGCACATACGATGTAAGGACTCTGAGAACAGAATCTGATCTTTTGACACTGTTTGAGGAACTTTCTTTAATCAAATGGGATACTGTAGGACTTTCTGAAGAGAGAAGACTAGGCGAAGAGCAGAAATTACTAAATGATGGACACTTACTATATTGGAGAGGTAATCTCCTGGATAGCAAACAAGAATTGGGAGTAGATTTCTAAGTTCACAACTGCCTCAAAAAGAATATTAGTAAAATTCTACAGTGTGAGCGAAAGAGTTGCTTCTGTAATAATTAAAGTAAACAATAGATATAACCTAAAAAATATCCAAAAATTATCCTACCTGCAGTCATTGATGAGGAGAAGATGTGCAAGCAGCTACCGATAGAGCAAAAACCCATCTTACCGTGATTACGGGGGATTTTAATGCCAAGATAGGAATAAGGAATGGGGAAACCTCGGTTGAGAAACATAGAATAGGTACCAGAAATGAGAGAGGGCAAATGCTAGTAGAATTCGCCGAAGCCTGATACCTTAATTTTATGAATACATTTTTCGAAAAGAGACCCGGGAGGAAATGGACATGGAAATCGCCATTCGACATTCATAATCACCAATAGGTGCGACATTGCAAGCCATAAGCATTATCAAAATGTTAGTAGCGACCATAGACTGGTCAGAAGTCGAATTAATTTACAGCTAAGAAGGGAACGAAATAAGCTCATGCAGAAGCCTTTCGTTAATCTTATTAACATTTAGAATAGGGCGACGGAATTTATTATTAACATCTGAAACCCAGCTCTCGAGGAAGATCTTGACATAAACTAAATGAACGACCAATTCAGTGAAATATTAAAGGAAAATGCACTTGAAATAGGCGGCAAAGATGAAAAAGAAAAGTTCAGTAAGCTTTCGGTAGAATCGAAAAGGCTTATGAAACAGCGTAGGGACACGGAAACAACGTCAATCAGACACAAAATAGAAACAGCAGAGCTGACAAAGACGGTAAAAAAGAAGAAATATATGCGCAAATCTAACATGCGAAAAATAAATGAAGCTCTTCTTTCCGGGACCAGCCTTAAGGCAACAAATAAGAGGCTCGGAATTGGGAAAAAACAAATGTATGGAACAAAGAAGCCCAATGGAGAGGTGACATACAATAAGAATGAAGTTATCAAAGTAGTAGACGACTTCTATTGCGACCTATACCACTCAAACGATCAACCACGAATGAAGGCAAACACAACAATTGGAGACGTTCCAAATATGGTAGAGAAAGTAAAAAGGGCACTAAAAGGCATGAAAAAAGAAAAAACACCAGGAGAAGAAGGTATTAGTGTAGATATTATTTAAGGTGCAGAGAAGATTGCGGCAGTAACACTGGCCAATCTTTTTAACAAATGTCTAAATAACAATAAAACTTCGAAATCCTGGAAAACTCAATAATGATTTTAATAAAAAGGGGACACAACAGATCTAAAGAATTACCGACCTATAAGCCTCCTTTCAGTAATCTATAAACTGTTCACAAAAATCATCACAGCCCGTATCACCGACACATTAGATTCAAAACAACCCAGGGAACAGACAGGCTTCCGCAGCAGATTCTCAACTACAGACCATATCCACACACTAGCCCAAATAAAAGAGAAAACAAACGAATATAGGACGCCCCGGTGTATGGCATTCGTAGATTATGAAAAGGCATTTGATTCGGTACAGATAACAGCAGTACTAGATGCAATTCTTAATCAAGGAATAGAGGAAATATGTTGTAGATTTTTAGAAGATATTTATAAAGATGGTATAGCGACCATCAAAAGGCACGCAGAAACCAATAAAATACCAATAGAAAAGGGTGTTAGGCAGGGCCACACGATCTCACCGAAGCTGTTTACAACTTGCTTTGAGGAAGTTAGATTTGAAGGAGAAAAGGATTAAAATAGGTGATGGACACTTAAGGACTCTAATATTTGCAGATGCCATTGTTATTTCGGCAA
>NW_028234410.1:12611641-12616641 GCF_977035675.1 Penaeus japonicus
GGTGTATGTGTGTGTGTGTTTGTGTGTGTGTGTGTGTTTGTGTTTGAGTAGGTAAGTGTGTCTGTGTATACATTCCTATGTCACAATATTTCATCTCTCTATTCTAGAGAAGAGAAATAAGAAGTGTTATTTCAGTGTTGCATAAGACGAATGAATAAGAAGGAACATTTGTCAGCAGAACTCTCGGGAAACGTCAGGAATGTCAGATATAACTCGAGGCGCGGGCAGAGGATGGATTTCTTTAGACTCAGTGAAGCTGACACGAACAGGAGCTTGGGAGAAAGGGGGGGTTGCCTTCTAAAAAGAGAAAGGAATGAAAAGGAGGAAATCCAGAGAGAAAAATGAAAAACACGATGAGATTAATGTGGCACTTCAGCGTCTTGCGATACGATAAATGTTATCTCTACAACTATGTTATTCATGTATTATCTATCCTAGATATTTTGTCTATCGATCTATCTATCTATCAATTCTACTATCTTTCTATCTATCTATATATATATATACATAAATATATATTATATAATATATATATATTATAATAATATATATATATGTATATACCATATATATATATATATATATTGTATATATATAATTAAAAATATATGTTAAATATATATATATTATATGTTATATATGGATTAATATATGTTGAGTGATGTGTGTTATGTGTGTGTGTGTGTTTGGTAGTGTAAATTTATTATATGTATATATACTGTATATATATATCTATATTTATATTATATACTTATATATATATTATATATATATATAAATATCTATATATATATATCATTATATATATATATATATATTACCAAATTTGTGTGAGTATAAATATATATATTATATAAATATATTATATATATAACTACTTATCATCAAAAAAAAAGCTAATATATATAATATATATTTAAAATATATAATTATATTATATATGTATATCAGACTATTAGATATATAAATATTATATTATAAATATATATAATATATATAATATATATATTATTTATTTTTTATAATATTAAAAATATTATGTGTACTATGCCTTTACAGACGTTAGTGAAGATGGAACTCCATTCCTGGCTATATCGTGCAATCTCTGCATTCAGCCTATTCAATGAATTTCCCTCTCTGTCCCTCTCACTCTGCTTTTTTCAAATCTGTCCCGTTTATTCAGCTAAATCTCTACCTCTTCATGACTCATGATATATCCCAGGAATTCCCATGTGAACTAATAGCTCACCGTCCGATATTCTATCATCTCCAGAATCCATTATCCTTCCAAGACTCCTTTTAATGCACGTTTCCAGAAACCAAAATCTCTTCTCACATCTAACCTAGAATCGGTAACAACACCAGGCCTTACTAAACATTTCCAGTATCTTTCTCCAGCCATGAGGGATTTTTCAGTTTATGAGAGCTATTTATATATATTTTATTCCTAGTTTCTGTTGAGGGATTTCGCCATTCACCTTTATATGTTTTATGCTCTATTCCTATGATGTAATGAATACCGGATCTTAAAAATCTCCTCTGGTATTGTAACAAGTGTCTAAATTTCTTTTGCAAAGGCCACAATGCTGGATCTACTCTTATACCCAGATTCATATCCTTAACTGATTTTGTCATTTCTCCTGCACACATTGATGAACCATAAACTCTTCCATATCATATTTACAAACCACGGATAAACACACAACCACACACAAACACACACACACACACTTACACAAATATACACACACACAGATTTCTCTCTCTCTCTCTCTCTCTACACACACACACACACACACACACACACACACACACACATACACACACACACACACACACACACAAACACACACACACACACACACACCCACACACACACACGACAGACACACACACACAAACACACACACACAAACACACACACACACTATATATCTATTATATATATATATCGATATATATATAGATATATAATAAAGATATAAATATATATCAAATAAATAATATATAATATATATATATATCTATATATATAATAAATATATAGCTTAGATATATAATAAAAGAAAAACGGTGGGGTGCCTCGAAGATATGTACAAACATACATACTTATTATGTATATGTATATATATATATATATATATATAATAAATAATATATCAATATATATATATATAAATATAAATAAAACACACACACACTCACACACAACAACACAACACACACACACACACACACACACACACACATATATCAATAATAAATAAATATAATATAAATATATATATATATATATATTAGGGTGGGAGTTGTGAAGAAGGGGTGTGTGTGGGGTGTGAAGATTAGTGTTGTTGTGCGTGTTGGTGTGTGTGATATATATATATATATATATTTAACTATATATATATATATATATATATATAAGTATGTTGTATGAACATATCGTCGAGCACCCCCACTGTTTTTCCATTCTGTTTTTAATTTGACTGCGAAAACCGGTAGAAAAGAGACTTGAATCATGATTGGAATATTTATTCCTTTTCACAAAGTAAATGATACAGTAATTCCCTGAAATTACTGATAAAGCGCTCTATCACTTGTGGTTATGGTAGCGTACTGGGACTAATATCAATAGCATCAAAGAGTATCATATTGCCTAGTTATTGACTGAATTCTCGCAAACAATGAAAAAACAGGGGTAAAACGCGGAGTCTTTTTAATATAGCAATTCCGGCTTAGTCCACAACCATGAAACGACCCAATGCGGATGTAGACCGTTAAAGGTAGGGGGAGTGTCCCCCCGAGTGGTGGAATCGGCAAAGGTAAAAAATAATGCTAATAACAAACATGATCTAGGTCCCCCCCCCCCCCCCACCACCACCTCTGCGACCCACTCCCCCTCCCCCTCACCTTCCCTCCGCTTCCAACCACATATCACTTTTCTCTCCATCACTCCCCACAACTCCTCATCCTTCCCCTCGGCTCCCTGAACATCTCTCCCTTTCCTTACATGCACCTCACCCCGCCTTCCACAGCACCTGCAATGCCCAAGCTCCCCGGACAGAACACGCCGTTAGGACATTATCTCGTGACAACTCAGACCTGACACACCGCGAGGAAAGGGAGTGGGTTCTCCTCTCCGCTGTGGTACGGAGGATAATTAGAGGCACAGGGAGATACTGTAATTGAAGGGGGAAGCAACGGAGGTGGCGGGATCTCTTGTGTAATACAGAGAAAGGAAGGGGGAAGGGGAAGGGAAGAGGGAGATAATAAAATGAGAGGTGGGAAGGAGAGAGAGGGAGAGAGAGGGGGGGGAGGAGAGAGAGAGAGAGAGAGGGAGAGGGGGGGATAGAGAAGAGAGAGGAGAAGAGAGGCAAGAGGAAAGAGAGATAGGAGAGCTGAGAGAGAGAGGAGAGAGAGACAGAGAGAGGAGAAGAAGAGAGAGAGAGAAAGAGAGGAGAAGAGAGGTAAAGAGAGAGGAGAAGAGAGAGAGAAGGGGGGGGGGGAGAAAGTGAGAGAGAGAGAGAGAGAGAGAGAGAGAGATAGAGGAGAGGAAGAGAGAAGAGGGAGAGGGGAGGGAGAGGAAAAGGAGGAAAGAAGAATGAGAGAGAGGGAAGGGATGTAAAGGAGGAAAAAGTGAGTAGAGAAATTGAGAGGAGAGAGAGAGGGGGAGAAGGAGAGTTATGAATAAGTGGAGAGAGAAGAGAGAGAGAGAGGGTGGGAGGGGTAGTAGAAGTGAGGGGAGGAGGGAGAGAGAGAAGAGAGAGAGGGAGAGGGAGAGAGAGGGGAGAGAGAGAGAGGGGGGAAGGGGAGGAGAGAGAGAGGGAGAGAGAGAGAGAGAGAGAGAGAGAGAGAGAGAGAGAGAGAGAGAGAGAGAGAGAGAATGATGAGTCTTTCTCTAAGCACAGTGAATCACAAGTATACTCCAACACCTCTACGCAGACAAGCTATGCTAACATTCCAAATAAACCTTGTCATGCGTCTCTCCATTAACCCATGCCGTCCCTATTATCCCTGCCCCTATTTTCTTCCCTTCTCTTTCGTCGTACTCTCTCTCTCTTTCTCTTTCTCTCTCTCTTTCTATACATATATATATGTATGATAATATATTTATATATATTTATATATATTTCTATATATATATATAATTTTTAATATATATTTGTATGTATGTATATATATATATATTATATATATATTGTAAATATATATAACTGTATGTAGATATTATATATATATATATAATATAATTATATAGAGATATATATAATATACAACACAGACACACATGTGTGCTCTGTGTGTCATCTAAAAGGTCTTTCGTGTGGTGTGAATATGTGGTATGTGTTTGTAGCAGGTAGGTGTGTGTGTGGATGTGAGTGGTATGTGTGTGTGAGTGTGTATGTGTGTGTGTATGTTGGTGTATGTGTGTGTGTGTTTGTGTGTGTGTGTGTGTTTGTGTTTGAGTAGGTAAGTGTGTCTGTGTATACATTCCTATGTCACAATATTTCATCTCTCTATTCTAGAGAAGAGAAACAAGAAGTGTTATTTCAGTGTTGCATAAGACGAATGAATAAGAAGGAACATTTGTCAGCAGAACTCTCGGGAAACGTCAGGAATGTCAGATATAACTCGAGGCGCCTGCGAGATTCTTTTCTTTAGACCTCATGAAGCAGACGAACAGGTGCTTGGGAGAAAAGTTTCACATCTAAAAAGAGAAAGGAATGAAAAGGAGGAAATCCAGAGAGAAAAATGAAACACGATCTTGAATTAATGTGGCCTATACAGCCCATTCTTGATCTTTTTTTATGCACTTCAGCGCTTGCGATACGATGAATGTTATCACTACAATATGTTATCATGTATCTATCTATCTAGTTATCTGTCTATCGATCTATCTATCTATATCTATCTATCTATCTATCTATCTATCTATCTATCTATCATGTTATATTAATTTTATATATATATATAATATATCTATATATATATAAATTATA
>NW_028234410.1:12621641-12626641 GCF_977035675.1 Penaeus japonicus
ACCCTCAATACAACGTTGGATATTTAGATGGTTTTATCCATGATTAGCATGATTAACCAACAGTAATAATTCAATGTTTGAATGCTATTACAATCGAGGAATGTTTTCCTAACGTGCACATAATGGCTTTTTGTATCTGTGGAAATCATTGTGATCAGTATTCCAAATAGTGTTCTACTTGCTCTTTTTAGGCAGGGGTGAATACTAATGAAGAATTTCTCTCGAAACATAATTCAACTCTACGTTCGAGATGAAAAAAAATGAAATAACGAGTGGTAAAAATATGAACGGAAAAATAGCATTCCTTACGTGGCCATGTTACCTAACACCGACAGATGATATTTCATTGCAAACCTTGAATTTTCATTTACTGAGAAGCTCTAAAAAAAATGTCCGTTTATTTTTCATTCTATTTTTATATTAGCAGCTAAAATTTGCCACGCCCGTAGCAATACTATCGTAATGAAACTTTGTAACTAAGTTCAGAATATATTTCATTTGACCTTTCTTTATACACTATGTCCTCTTCGAGTAAATCAGGGGTACAGCTATTATTCAGATTTCATCATGAAACCATATACCAAAGGAAGAGAGAAAACTAACATACCAATCTCAATCTATCAATTTAAAGAAGAACGAAAGTATTGCTGATCTATGAAGCCCCAGCTTTTACAATGAGAACAATTACTCAGTCGTCAAAATGGGGTCTAGTGTGATGTACTCGCCTACTGGTCACAACTACAACAATAACAACAAAATAAAACATCGAACAAGTACTTCGTTGATTAATGTGTGCTGTACTCCTCCCTGTAGGATATTTGTCAGTACTGGTTACAAACGACTGTTTGATGTCCCCGGAGCCAGCGTCCCAAAGCACCCCAGGTGATGCTATGCAACCTGCAACAACTCTCATAAAAGGGCATGCTATATATCTGCTGATTACTTTGCAATCCGAACATAGAGAGGTATGGCACACACACACAGACATACACATACAAACACACACACGCACACACACATAAACACAAATCAGAAAAAAAAACAATCATAGAAAAAAAACAAAAACAGTTGCGCATTTACCAAAAGAAAGAAAATAAAAAACTGAAACGAGAAGCATAAGGAGCCGCTAGTATATGCCGTAAATGCATATATGTCCTGAATCTCATTTACAAGGGCGAACATGACCCTCGTAACTCAAGGGAACATAAAGAATCGGATGCTCCAAACCCGCGGATCTGACGGAGGCGGGAACGACGCTGCGGCAAAGGTGCTGCGACTCACTCCGGGACTGGCGCGGCGGCAAAGGAGAGAGGGAGAGGGGGATCTTGTCTCTGTTTCTCTGTTTCTCTCTCTCTCTCTCTCTTTCTTTTCTTTTTATAATATATATCTATATATTATATATTAATATTATATATATAGTTCATTCTCCTACTCTCCCCCCCCTCTCTTCCATTCTATTATAAATTTATCGAATTCTCACTTGCGTGGCTGTATTTGTTTTTGGTATGCTCGCACGCATAAACTTTTTTCTCTTTTTTCTGTACTTGCCTTTTCAGTTTTTGTCTCTTACACATCTTTTATCTGCCCGTCCTCGATTCTTTATCTGCCAGTTCTCAATTCAGTGTGTCCTCTCCTGTTCCAGTCATTCAGATGCAACAACAACAACCACAACAACAACAACAAAATTTTGTTCTCTCGTAACCCTTCTCATCTCATCTCTGACGTATGAATCACCAGCATAAAACCAATGAATGATGCTGTCACGTGGAGTTGACATTTATGGCCTTTTTTTCTCGTTTTCTCCCCTCTCCTGAAGTAACAAGTGGATTATTGTATACACTCCATCTATAACGCCTGCTTTTCTGTCCCTCTGGGTCTGTCTGTCTCTTTTTTCTTTTTTTCATCATTCTTTCTTTGTTTGTCGGTACATTTATCCACATGTCACATTTTGTTATCTTTTTATATGAAAAGAAAAATAGAAAGTCAGATAGAGAATGGTACATCTCTGAATACATTTCCGCTCGGATTCAGCGGGGCGAATTCAATCTACTGTTTTGTCTAAATGGATGCAAAATTTTTCTCATGAATTTGTTCTGTTGCATTTTTGCAAAGAGACTCAATATGGAGGAATCTTTATTATGCTCTCGCTGTAAATATTCAAGAATTCAACATCGGGTTCAGTACAATATATGGCACGGTTATGTATATAATACACATGCATAAATGTTAATCGTTCTCTTCCCTTAAGTATTCTAACATCGGATTTAGCACAGTATATAGTAAATTATCTTTATCGATGATATATTTCAAATGCTAAAAATAATCTCACATGTATCGATGATATGGTAAAAACACAATTCAGCTGGACTATTTTTCCTGCCACTCCATGAGCAAACTTGTGTGATAGTTGAAAGTACCGCAGATTCTGAGATAATTGTCTAACATAATCAGAATTTCTCTGAGACATGCTCCATATTCTGGGAGTTGCTACGGAGAATTTCTAACTTTAAAATTGTTATTCATTATACGAAGAATTAGGAATTCATATTCTTTCAATAATTTCTCTCCGGAAAGACATATCTCGTTTGGCAACGGAAAAAAGGAAAAGCCCTTTTTCATCTATTGTTTTAATAAACAGACATGACTGACATATCCATTTGTTGCACGGTTGTTTTTGCATCATTTTCCAATATCAAATTCCTGGTTTTATTCCTAAATTTGGTAATACTCACTATGCTTGGAGGATTTGAATGTATCATAAATAAGTGCGCCTATTTTACTTGTAATTAAAACTTTTTTTTATTATTATTTTGTATTTTATTATTATTATTATTTTTTAATCTGCTTATTTTCTAAAGAGAGGAATCTTACTGTACGGATTACTCAAAAGCCAACGTGTCGCATATAACAAGCAATCTGACTTTTATAATTGCTGACTCACATTAATTCCTGGGATCAGCTTCAGCCCGTCCTTGAGCCACTCCCTTGGGTTCACCTCAAACCCGCTCTTGAACCACTCACCTGAACTTACTTCCAACCCGCTCTTGAACCACTCACCTGGGCTCACCCTCAACCAGTCCTTTAACCACTCACCTGGGCTCACCCTCAACCAGTCCTTGAACCACTCACTTGGGATCACCTCCAGCCCGCTCTTGAACTCCTCACCTGGGCTCACCTTAAACCTTCTCTTGAACCACTCCCTTGGTCTCACCTCCAACCCGTCTTTGAATCACTCACTAAGCTCGCATCCAGACCGTCTTTGAACCACTCACCTGGCCTCACCCCCAACCCGTCCTTGAACCCCTCACTTGGGATCACCTCCATCCCGCTCTTGAACCCCTCATCGGAGCTTACTTCCAACCCGCTCTTGAACCACTCACCTGGGCTCACCTCCAGGCCGTCCTTGGACCACAACACCTGCGGCGCCGGACGGGCATCTGAAACCAGGCACTCGAGCGCGACCTCTGACCCTACCTCCACCTCGACCACCGCGCCCGAACCCCAACCCACGATGCTAATGCTTGAAGGCGCCACTGTAAGAAAGAATGGGAAATAAGACAATGATTGATATGGTGCATGTCTTTATATCTGTTCTATATCTATTCATCTATCAATCTATCTATCTACCGCTTTATCTAATGATCTATATATTTACCTATTTATCTATTGATCTGTCTTTCTATTTATCTACCTATTTATCGATCTTTTCATCTATCTATTTATCTCTCTATTTTCCTATCTATATATCTATCTACCTATCCGTCTATTAATTTATCTATCTCTCTATTTATCTATCTATCTGTCCGTCTATCAATTTATCTATCTCTTTCTCTATCTATCTGTCCGTCTATTGATTTAGCTATCTCTCTATCTATAAATCTACCAATTTATCTATCTATCTATCTTAGTTTGAGTGTGTGTTTGTCAGGATAAGAAAAATAAAAAATAAAGTGTAGAAGAGGATTATGAAGAGAGAGACTAAGGGAAAAATTAAGTACAAATATGTCAGGAAAAGCACCTCATTCAGGATCCCCCCCCCCCCCCGCCCCCCTAGGAAATGTAATAAAAAGGGAAAGGTTTTACATGTCCCCTCTCAAAAAAAAAGAAAAGAAAAAAAAAGAAATAGTGAATGATAGATAAGTGAATAGATAAATAACAAAATTGATAAAATAATACATACAGTAAAAATAACAAATATCTATACAAAACAATATATGTATAGAAACAAAGATACAGGATTTGAAAAAAAAAAAAAAAAAAAAAAAAACAGCACATCCACACATGGCACCACATGGCACTCACTCAAGACGGTGACGTTAGCGGCGGCCCAGATCAGCGGCGTCCTGTCCGTGGGTCCCACTTGGCACTGATACTCGCCGTCCTCTGTCAAGGTCACGCCCTTGATGACCAGGTGGTGCTCACCTAACCTCGGGTCACCTAGGTAGGAATAGCGCGGGTAGCCTGGCACATCACGTTGGAAGCCTGTTGGGGAAGGAAAGAAGAATTAGAGGAAATGAGGGAAAGATAGGGGAGGGAGGAGAGGGAGGGGAGGGACGAACAAAGGTGGAAAGGGAAGGGAAGAGAAAGGATGGGAATTGAAGAGAAAAGAAAGAAAGGAAATGGAAAAGAAGGAACGAGAAGGGATGAGAAGTGATGAGAAATGAAAGTAAGGGATGGACTGGGAAGTGAAGAGGAAAGGGACGAAAAGAAAGAGAAGGGAAGGGAAGAGAAGAATAGTTTAGAATAGAAGGATACGCAAAGGATGAAATCCAAGAACGGGCAGAGCCGAAGAAAGACAGGAGAAAGGCAGAGAGAGTGATACCGCAAAGGAAAAGAAAGAAAAGGAAGAAGGTAATGGAAGCAAAACGAGAAGATAGACAAACAAAAACAAACGAAATGATAAAACATAAACAAAAACATTACTTTATACCTAATTCTTTGTCATGAAAATATTCTTTAAATAGATTTGCAAATTATATAGATGAAAGTAAATGCCTAAG
>NW_028234410.1:12634141-12639141 GCF_977035675.1 Penaeus japonicus
TTATATATGATATAATATATTTATATCTCATATATATATTATATATAAATACTATATATATATAAATGTATGACAATATATATGGCAATATACATATATGCATATACATATGAAACAATATCATATATATATATATATATATATATATATATAAGTATGTATGTATGACTTATACAATATATGCCGATATACCTTATTTATATCTTATATACCATATATATATATTATATATCACAAAATATATATAATATATATAAACACTCTGTATGTATGTATGTGTGTATTTATATGTATATAAAAAAAATCACATTCATCGATTCTAAAAAAAAAAAAATAAATAAAAAAAAAATAATAAAAACAATAAAAAATAAAAAAAATTGAAATTCTGACACAGGAAACACAAAAATTACCATTGTATCCAATATGTAAAAAATATATACATCATATATAATTTATGAAAATCAATGTAGTTATCAATAATCTATGCAAAGGCTATAAAACCAATTCTAAAACAAATTTCACTGCCGCAAACAATGCAAATCCCCTCGCAAAATAATGAAGGATTTCCCATTTTTTTCATTAATTCTCTTTTATGGGGAAGGGGAGATCGGGGGGGGGGGGCGAATACACAAATCCGAGAGAGACTGTGTTTTATGTAACAGGAAATTAAATTCTGTCCAAGTTGGTTCATGAAATAATGAAACTGTTGGGAAATATACCGGGACACGCACATGTATTCTAATAGCCGTACTATTTGGTATTAGATAGCTATATGCACATGTATACGGTCGCATTCGTATGCGCGTTTGTGTGTTTTTTTTTGTATATGTTAGTGTGTGTATGTGTTATATATGCACACACACACACACACACACACACACACACACACATATATAATATATATATAGTATGTAATATATAAATATTGTATATTTATATATTGTTATATCTGTATATATTTGTATATATATATATATTGATAGATTTATTTATTATGGATGTTTTTTGATATACACGATATATATATTTATCTTTTAAGAGTTTTTGATTTATATATATTGAGGTCGATATATAGTATATATATATATATATATATATATATAGTATATATGTAATTATAATATATATAGTTCTATACATGATATATATATATATATATATATTATATAATATATATATGTTTATATATTTAGTATAGATATATTTATTATAAATATATATATTTAATATTTATATATATAAATATATATATACCTATATATATGTATATGTTATAACATATATATAATGTGTGTGTATACACACAACACACACCACACACACACACACAACACAACACATACACAATTTATATATATATATTATATATATATTAGATATATTATATATATTATATATTATTATTTTACATAATAATATATATATATATATTAATATATATATATAATAGTATTATATATATATGTATATATATTATATATATATATATAAATGTTATATATATATTCTTATATATATATTTATATATTATGTATATTGAATACTTTATATATGTATATGTGTGTGTGTGTGTGTATATGTATATATAAGTATACATAAATGTATATATATATATATATATATATTTAATATATATATATATATTGTATAATATATACATTATTATACATATATATATACATATATATATATATTACATATATATATGTAGATATACATATACAAAATATAATATATGTTTATTATATACATAAATACATTATATATATATATATATATATATATTTATATATATTATATTATATATATATATATATGATATTATATTTTGTAAATAGATATATACAGATATATACATATATAATATACATATATATACATATATATATATTTATATATACATATATATATAAATATATATATATATACATTATATTATACATATATATATATATATATATTCATATATATATATACATATAAATATATATATATACATAGTGGTAATTAAATATATATATATACATTATACCTATACATATATATATATATGATTATAAAGTATATATGTTTTTATATATATATATATATTATATATATACTGTATATATAAAGTTATATATATATATTACTATATGTATATATATTCATTTAGCATAATATACTGTATATATATATATATATATATAATATTAAGAATATATATATTATATATATATATATACACATACATACACACATATATGCACAAGTACTGCCACTGAAACACACACTGTAAAAGAGTGATGTTCTTTGTTTACATCGTAATTGATGATTTCTATTTATATAAATTAAAAGATTACATCCTCGGAGGTCTATTTTTCACAATGAGACAAATCAAACCCAGTACAGATGCTTAAAATCACGACTTAAATACGTTCTACCAAGAACCAGAACAAATATTACATTCATTACACTGAGTATGAGATGTCACGAGGACAAAACTTTTGTTAAAGTATCAACGAACAGGATGATGGTATTGGGACTCCAAATGCAATGGTAATACACAGAATTAAAATTTGACAGGTGTCTCATTACAGTCAAAACTGTTCTCAATGAAAGGATCAGAATGAAAGACGCGAAAACAATAGCAAAATAGCGAAAATGAATTTGAATGCACTGTCTGATACACGTCAATTTCCCAATGCTGTGATACGGACGATTACACGAGCGAAAATTTGCAGGAGTTAGATGACTTTCCTCTGTACTAGATTTTAGATACTATATATAGTCTAGTCTTGCCTGGGGTCTATTCCCGACACACTGTAGGTACGGCGCTGCCACTGAACAATATCTGACAACTAATCAAGGTAATGATACCTTCCTTACGAGTTATGGTAAATGAGACTCTTAAGCTATGATAGGCAACTTTTTCTAGCAGTAGCTAATAAATCCACACACACACACAAACAAACACACACCCACACACACACATATATACATATACACACATATATATGTGTGTGTGTGTGTGTGTACATGCACCACGTAGCCGACACACACTACACACAAACAAAACAACACCACATATTATGTATATATGCAATATATATATATATGATATATATATATATATTATATATATAAATATATATATTACTGGTGTGTGAGTGGGTGGGTGTGTGTGTGTGTGTGTGTGTGTGTGTGCGTGTGTCCAACCCCCTATATGTATATATATAATATATATACATATATATATTTATATACATATACATATGTATACACATATATATATGTATATACATACATATATATATATATATATATATATATATATATATATATATATATATATATATTATATATATATATATATATACATATATATATACTCAACAAACACACAATATTATATTATATATATATATATATATAATATATATATATATTTATATATATATATATATATATATATATATATAAACGTTTCGTAGACTTCAGTCTCCATCATCAGTGCTAAAAAGAAGAACCAAGTACAAGCTGTTAGAGCTAGGTACATGAAACAAGAGCTCAACAATCGCTTAACAGCCACACAGCTCTTCACTCGTTAACCTTGTGATCTCCACTGTCTTTTTACATGGTAAGGTTGTTCATTGTTTTCCATTTATGTTCCTTATTTTTTCGGTTTTCATAAGTTGTTACCTAAATGTAAACCTCTTGAACTATATATATATAATATATATATATATATATATATAATATTATCAATATTTTATATATATATGTATATAATATATTTGTTTATATATATATATATACATATATATATGTTTATATACATATATATAAATATATAGCCTGTTTATAATTATATATATATAGACTAATATTTATATATATATATATATATATATATATATAATATGTTTATATATATATATATATATATATTGCTCGCGCGCGCGCGCGTGTGTGTGTGTGGATGCGTGTGTATGTGTGTGTGTGTGTGTGCGTATTTATGTGTGTGTGTGTGTGTGTGTGTGTGTGTGTGTGTGTGTGTGTGTGTGTGTGTGTGTGTGTGTGTGTGTGTGTGTGTGTGTGTGTGTGTGTGTGTGTGTGTGTGTGTGTGTGCATGCATGTGTGTGTTTGAGTACACATATACAAACACATGCACATATTTGATGAACGAATTACCATTACCTTTATGACAAATTTAGTAAATGCGTTTCATCTTGAAATTCTTTATTTAAGAGAAGCAAATTCTTGTCACTAAGATCCAAAGTAGCCAATGCATTTTTAGGAGTTTATAAGTTTGAATTATATGCTCATGCTTATATGGAATATTGGTATAATGACAAAGCAAAAGTAAAACTGTTATGCAAATGACAGCATCTAAAGCCGTAAGCTGCTGCGCTTGTTTAGTTTGAATACTGTATACATCTTCCTTATCATATATAAAGGAAGATTAATCCTTATACTGTCTTAAGCTCCATTCTTGTTTTTCAGATATTCAAATGAGTGATGATAACAGAGCTATTCCACTAACAGGATTTTCCTTTAATTTTCCGGGAAAATACTAAGTATTAAGCTTCTAAACTTGATACACCTTGAACTAATCTTACACACACCGGACTGTTGGAGGGTTGTCAATGTAACTCCATTATCCTAATATTCTCAAAGACTGCAAAAAGTAATCGTTAAAGGGCACAGGATATTATTTTAGATTGCACTAAGGTTGTATTCTTAGCCTTCTGTTACCTGCTTTGTATATTCTTGTAAACGAGCTTTTTGCCAATCGTTAGATAGGACATACATATTTCCTGAATAATTAAACAGAGATTTGGCTAAAATCCAAGGTTGTTAGAAACATTGTAAGTAAACAAAACGTTTTGAAATGATAAAACTTCACCTGTTAAGTGAAATGTCAAACAATTATCCTTTTTTTTCTGCCAAGACTGGGTTATTGTTCTCCGCCTACATTGTATGCGGTCCTCTGATTTTCGTATTCCAGTTATTAATTA
>NW_028234410.1:12664141-12666641 GCF_977035675.1 Penaeus japonicus
AAGGATGATAATGATAATGAGGATGACGATAATGAAAATAATATCAATTATAATGATAATGCCAATAATAACAATGGTAGTAATGATCAGAATGATGATATTGATAATAATAAGGAAAACAATAATAATGATGATAATTATAATAATAATAATTTTAATATCAATGAAAATCAAAGTTAAGATAGTTAACAGTGACAATAATAGTAATGATACTGATAATAATGATGATAATGATAGCAATGATGATGATAATTACTATTATTATGATGAGGATGATAATAATGTAATGTTAGTAATGACAATGACGTTGATAAAAATTATGATGATGCTGATCATAATGACAAGGAGAGAAATAGTAATTATCATCAACATTCAAAATTATTCAAATCATCATTATTATTATCATTATTACTATCATTATCATCATATGTACTAATAATGATACTAACAATGTTATCATCATTAATTTAGTCATTAATTTGATATTGTTATTGTCAATATCATCATTATTACTGCGGATAAAAAAAGATAATGACAATAAAAACAAAATAATAACAATAATGATACAAAGAGTAACAAGAAAAAGAACTACGATAATATTGATAATGATTGTAATCATAATGATGATGCTAATGATGATAGCAATACCAATAATAATAAGAATGATAATGATAGTAATAACAAAAATGATGATAACAAAATAATGATAATAACACTAATGACAGTATTGATAGTGATAATGAAAATGATAAAGATAACAACAATAACGATAATACTAATCATGATAAGTATTATCATTATTGTTATTGTTATAATGATAATGATGATAAAACGCTGTTATAATAGGATAATTCTCCTACAATCATTCACATATGTACACACATAAACACTTATACGTAGAAACATACATATATACCTACATATCAGCACGCATAGATAATTACACTTCTCTCAAAAAAAAAAAAAAAAAAAAAAAAAAAAATTATGCACACACGCACACGCACAGACGCACTCACAAACGCACACGTACAAAAGTTCGAATATAAATTATTATTCTTACATAATAGACAATCTTTGCTCAGTTGCTTACCGAGAACAGACATATTGTACTCAGATCCCCCGGAGTGATAAGGATAATAATCGAATTATTGAATAAATAGAAAGACAAAGGGCAAGCGAGTAAGATAAAGCGGTAGATAGACAGAAAGAGTAAGAGGGAAATAGAGAGACAGATATATGTATATATAGAGATAGATAGATAGATAGAGAGAGAGAGAGAGAGAGAAAGAGAGAGAGAGAAGAGAGATAGAGAGATAGATAGAGAGAGAGAGAGAGAGATAACGAGATTGAGAGAGACAGAGAGAGAAAGAGAAAGAGATAGAGAGAGGTTGGAGAGATAGAGGGAAGAAAAGTTGTGCTTTACCAGCAAACAAAGCACCTTTTTCTTCGTTTCATGAATCTTATTTTCTTTGTCTCATATTTTGCAGACTAACTGTAATTTGAATTATCATCGACAAGTTAAAGGTTGACAAGACGGTGTTGAAACTTTAGACAGGGGAAAAACTACCATCATGGATATGGTAATTACTACGATAATCTACGCATTAAATCCTCGTCAATCGAAACATGCGTCCTCCAGGAATATGATAAGCAAGATATATATATATATATATATATATATATATATATATATATATATATATATATATATATATATATATATATATATATACCTAAACGTGATAGCTACTCTACTGCCATGAAATACACATAGGCTGGTGTTCTCAAAGATGTTAACCGAACTCCAAATCTTGCCTACTCATCTAAGATCTGATCTATTGTACCAAAGAGGAATCAGCCAAAGAAGAAGAAGAAAAAGAAAGAAAGAAAATATTAACGATAATGATAGTAATAACATTTGTTTACTTTTTTCCCATGTTGCTCCTACTCATGCACAGCTCTTTGCCACAATAAAGCTCTTTATTTACCCAAAAATCTACTCAGAAGCTGATTCTTACCAGCCCTCGTATTATCATAACACTCGCTCTTTGCAAAAAATCTGAATCTATCCTTAATTTCCTGTGGAACCACCAACGATGATGAGAGTAATGATAATTATTATTAATTATTATTTGATAATCAAAATGGTGATGGTATTAATAATAATGAATTGAAATAATCATAACAATGATGATGATTAGAATAGCAAAACCAGTTATTGAAATAATAAGAATAATAATGAGGAGGAGGAGGATAATAAAGGTAATGATACTGATAAAGATAAATATCATGATAATAATAACAACGAAATAATGATGATGATAATGATAATGACACCACTGATAATAATATTGATTATAATGATAATGATAATAATCTTATGATCATGATTAGTAATACAAATTTTACCTCCCTGACCGGGACTCGCGCGGGTTCGAGTCCCGGTCAGGGAAGTAAAATTTGTATTTCTATAGTAAATTCGTTACTGCATTCTACCATC
>NW_028234410.1:12679467-12681967 GCF_977035675.1 Penaeus japonicus
GGAGAGAGAGAGAGAGAGAGAGAGAAAAGAGACATACACAGTAAAGGTTTAAACAAATGTTGGAAAAAAAGGATCATATCAACAGCGAGGAAGAACGAGAAAGAGGGTGAGGGGAAAAGAGAGAGAGAGAGAGAGAGGAGAGATGAGAGAGAAGAGAGAGAGAAGAGATGAGAGGGGAGAGGGACAGAGAGGAGAGAGAGAAGAGAGAAGAAATATAAAAGGAAATACACACACATACAGAAGAGAGAGAGAGAAACGTTTAACATTAAAAAAGAGCAAGAACAGGAGAAAGGAAAAAAAACACGCACAGAGAGTGAGAGAGTGGGGAAGTGAGAGAAATGAAAAAAGAGCGAGAGCGAGAGAGAGAGATACCCACATATAAAGAGAGAGAGACATACACACATTTACAGAGAGAGTGAGTGAAACGATTCTATCAAAAAGAGCAAGAACAGGAGAAACAGAAAGACACGCCACAGAGATAGAGGGGGAAAGGTGGAAGTGAGAGATAGAAAAGAGGTGAGACAGAGAGAGCAGAGAGAAAGAAGAGAGAGAGAGAGAGAGAGGAGAGAGAGAGAAGAGAGAGGGGAGAGAGAGAGAGAGAGAGAGAGAGAGAGAGAAAGAGAGAGAGAAGTAAGAAGAAGTAAGACTATATACTAGCCAGAGAGAATATGACAGAAAGAACGCCCACACTTGAATAAACATGAAACGAAATCCAGTGCAAATCAATTCCGCAAAAACCAATAAATTTTCTGAATCAAAGGAAGAACTAATGACGCACCTAATTACGTCTGGTCAACACCAGTTGTCTGAGCGTTCTGCCGAATAAACGTTTTTTTTTTTCTCTCAAACAACTCGATACAATATGCTTTTCGAAATCGACAAACGAAGAGCACAACCGCGTACATCATTCATTCGCCCAGCAAATGATAATTTTTCCTATAAATGATAAGTTTTTGGGATTCATTATGAAAATTATAATCGTAGATTTGCGAAGTCATCCCGAACAAACATAATATACAACTGAGTAAGAGAGATTGGTCCATGAAAAAAAGAATCGAATGTATACAAAGACTCGCGTTGAGAACAAAATTCGATTCTCTTTGCGTATCTTTCACTTTTTAAAGTTCTTTGATGTCCCTTTACGACAAACGACTGAGGTACGGTGAATGGGAGGTGAAGGATGGTCCATTTTTCATTGTGATAAGAATTTTGATGCAAAATAATTATTATATGAATATAATACAAATATAAATATAATATATATAATATATATATATAAATAATAATATTTTTTTTTTTATAACATATATACAAATAATGCATATAATATAAATAAATAATACACGAATGTTTAGTATATATAGATATATATATAATATATATATATATATGTATATATATATATGCACCTATGTAAAATACATGTATCAGATTAATGTTAAGAATATCTACATATTTTACATCTAAAACATAAACAATACATACACACACACACCACACACCCACACACACACCCCACACTCACACACACACACTAATATATATATATATATAATAATATATATAGACTATATAAAATAATATACATAAAATGTGTGTGTGGAGTGTGTTGTGAATTACGTATATACACTATGTATAAATATAAAAATATATATATATATATATATAAATAATAAATATATATATATTCGTATATCATAAATATATATCATCTATATATAATTATATATATATATATATATATAATATATTAAACTTGTTTGTGTGTTTATGTGCGTGTGTGGAGGTATCATGTATATGTATATACCATTATATATGCATAAGCATCTACATATATCTACATATATGTTATTACATATGTATATATATATTATATATTTAAGATCGATATATCTATACATACATAATATATATACTAAATATATAAATATATTATATATATACAGTATAATATATGTATATCGATAATATATATATTTTTATAAATATATAATATAACTATGTTTGTGTTGTGATGTCCGTGTGTGTTGGTGTTGGGTGTGTTTTGGTGTGCGTGTGTGTGTGTGATGTATGTTACTATGCAGAAAAAACAACCATATACAATATAGATTTTAATGTTAAATGCACGACAGGTTCAAGATCCATCTGGATCCCATCCTTCCAGTTTCTAAGGAGAGGAACAAGAGGATATATGAAGGATAAGGACAATACGGGCAAATGCCGTCCGGGTAGCTCATGGTAGGGTGTCACTTCATATCCCCGTGGTCGGCAATCGATCCCGTTCCCATACTCGTAGTTCCACTTCCCAGGTTGGTTACTGATGCCGTAGCTTGGGCACCTGCTTGGGTAAGGACCAACTCAACGAGTTCAACACACGTTGCCAACATGCCCTCACGATCACACACCTGGACACACGGGCTCGCGTCACTGCATACAAGCCCGGCGTACATCTGCTCCGCATTCTGCTTATCTTATCCTTAGCAACACGGGTTACAAGAAA
>NW_028234410.1:12707275-12709775 GCF_977035675.1 Penaeus japonicus
GAGGGGGTAAAGGAAGGAAAAGAGAAGAGAATGAGGATGAAGAAAAGGAGAGGAAAGAAGACGGAAAAGGGGAAGAGAGAGGAGAGGGAGGAGGACCAAGAAGAGGGGAGAGGAGAGATTACAAGAGAGAGAAGAGAGGAAGGAAAAGAGAAGAGAATGAGGATGAAGAGGAGGACAGGAAAGAAGACGGGAAAGGGGAAGAGAGAGGAGAGGGAGGAGGACCAAGAAAAGGGGAGAGGAGAGGGAAGAAGAGGAGGAGAGGAGAGGAAGGGTGAGAGAGAGAAAAGGAAGAAGGAGAGAAAAAGAAGAGGAGGAGGGGAGAGGAGAGAAGAGAGTGAGATGGAAGGGAGGGGGAAGGGGGGGGGAGGGGGAAGCGCTGGGTACGAAGATACAAAGAAGCGTTACGCATACTTCCGACGGAGTGACTTCTTTATCTTCTTTTCCCTCTTCTTCCTGTTCCGTCTTCTTCCCTTATCCCTCTTCCTTCCCTACTGCCCTTCTCCCTCTTCCTTCCCTGTTCACTATTTTCGACTAAATCTTCTCATTATTCACTGCCTTTTTTATTTTTATGATTATCATTGTTAATCATAAAAATCATTATTATTATTATTGTCAACATCATTATTGTTATCGTTATTAGTTATTAGTGTTATTAATATTGATAGTACCATTATCATCATCATTATTATCATTATCATTATCATCATAAATGTTATCTTTAACATCATTATTATAACAATTTTCATTATCACCATTGCTATTGTCCTTATCTTTACCATCGTCATTATGATGATGATGGCGGTGTCATTATCATCCTACTATCATCATTATAGTACTATTATCATCACTATCATCATCATTACCTTACAATTTGTATTATTATTATCATTATCATTATTATAATTAATGTTGACATTACAATAATTTTCATCGTTTTTATCATTATCATTATTGTTATCGTCATTATATATATCATCCTTATCATTAATTTTGTTATCATTTTTATCATTTTGTTATCATTATCATCGGTATATCAATATTATAATTTTTGATACTGCTTTTACCTTTTGTAAATTTATTCTTATTCTTCTTATTACTATTATCATCACCATCATTATTTTTGTCATCATTGTTATCAATATCATTATCATCATTACTATTAATCATGTTCGTTGTTATCATTAATTTTATCTTTATTATTCATCATTATCATTATTATCATTATCATCATCATTATTATTATTATCATTACTATTATTATTGTTACCATTATCATTATCAATATCATTATCATAATTATTATTGTTTTCATTATTATTACCCATTGTGTTATCACTGTTATTGTCCCTTAGTTATCATTTATATCCTGATTAGGATTGTGATGATTATTATTATCATTATTATCATTACTATAATTACCATCAATTGCTATAATTACTATCATAACTATCGCCATCATCATCGTTACTATCTTTTATCATAATCATCATATTTATCATGATTATTACTTTTAACTCTGCTGTTGTTGCTATATTTTGTTAATCATCTTTATCAAAATTATTTCTTTTGTCATCAATTTCGTTTACCTCATTCTTGTCAATATCGTTATCGTTGTTCCCATGTTTAGTTTAATTACTATGCTTATAATTGCTAGTATCATTATCATTATTATTTAATATCTACTCCCTGTAATGATGTCATTACCATATAAATAATTGAGAAAAATTTAACAAAATTATTCCTTTACCAATGTAACTGCAACAGATTTTTTTATTTTTTATTTATCATATCTTGCATGTCATCATATTTTTCGTAGTTTTGCTTGTTTTGTTCTTGATTAGTCTCTGTCGGCGTTAAAGATGCAAAAGAGATCACGTGGATGTTGCAAATTCTCTGATCTTTGATTACATTGGATGGCCGAAAGGTTTCTGTTAGATTTTTTATTTCTTCTTTTCTTTCCTTTTTATTTTCTTTATCTTTTAGTTTGGTATTGGAAAGCTATAGTTTTTTTCTTCTTCCAGGATGACATTTAAAAAAAATAAGTCATGTTGACCCCAAAAGATACACTAAATAAAAAATGAAATAAACCGAATCCATTTTTTTAAATCTAAGATTTATGTCTCCACCTTAAATATCATATCGCGATATTATTAGAAAATAAAGCTTTTTGCATGTGATGTATGTGTTATCACGGAGAGAGACAGCAAATCAATGAGTATTCAGTATTTGTTATTTTTTTTGTTTCGACGATCATACTTGCCTATCTGCAAGGATACCTATGCCATCTCAGAAAAAGAGCAGATCTTTGCTGCACACCACACAAATGGGATTCCAATGGCTTCCTCGGTAGATGCATATCTGCACAGTTTTTGGCTGGTATGGTAATGAGTAGGTTATTTAAAGGTTGTATTTTTTTTAATCCTAACATTTCATCAGATGGTAAATGTTTTGCTGCCTGATGTCTCTTACACTTTTATTGTCTTTTCCTAGGGGAAAGTGA
>NW_028234410.1:12714775-12717275 GCF_977035675.1 Penaeus japonicus
TATATTGATAATTACTATTAGCTTGTTATAATATCAGGTCATTATCCTTGCATCTACTTAATGGGGAAACTCAAACTCAGTCCACGCCTGGTATGAACATAACTGTAAGAACTGCAGTTGTGAAGTGTATATGACTGTTTTGTTTGATTATATACTTAATTACAAAAAATATGGTCCAGCTAGGTATGAACATGATAATGATGATTCTAGTTTTTATATTGGTGATAATGATAATAATGATGATGATATATTTTATAATTGTTATTATTATCATTATTGATATTGTTGTTATTGTTATCACTATCATTATCATAATTCTTATTATGAAATTATTGTAATTGTTGTCATTATTATCTTTTTTATCCCCATTGTCTTATATTATATCATGTTTATGACTATTATCATTATTATCATCTTTATTACTGTTGTCATTGTCATCATTGTTATCACTGATATCATTATTATCCTTATTGTTGTTATTATTATTATTATCATTTTGATTATCATCATGATTGTTGTCATTATTATTATTACTGTTCCGATTTGCATTCTTGTCATGATTATTGTCATTATCATTACTGTTATTATTAATAGTAGCATTGCTATTTTTGTTATTATTGTGTTATTATCATCATTGTTAGTATCATTTTTATCATTATGATTATTGTTATCCACTTTGGTATTATTGCAATTATTTTTATAATCTTATAATAATAATAATAACAATGATAGCAATAATCATTATCATAATAGCAATGATTATTATCATTATCATTATTATTATCATTATTATTATTATTGTTGTCGTTGTTGTTGTTGTTGTTATCACCTTCATCATCATCATTATCATTATAATTGTCGTTATCATAATAATAATTTATATCAGTATCATTACTATCATAATCATCCTTATTATCCTAAATAGAATAACTAGAATAAATAGAAGGATATAAATAGACAAATATGAATAAATGAATGAAATAAAAGTAAAAATAACTAAACAATCATATAAGATAATTAAATGAATAAGAGGAGAAAAAAGTATGAATAAAAAAAAAAAAAAAAAAAAAAAAATTATATGTATGTATATATATATATATATATATATATATATATATATATATATATATATATATATATATATATATGAATAAATGAATAAAATGAATAAACAAATGGCAAATAAATAGAATGAATTGATAAGATAGAATAGATAAAAGGAAAAACAAGGTCCATGATTCCATCAAAATAAAGAAACAGATAAAAAAATACTAACTAATCTACATGCCCCAGGCACATAACCCGCTCTGCTATGCGTTACTATTCTCTTACATAATAAATCAGTAATTACACTTTGAACGTGTACCTCTTTATATTCTAATTTTAAAGTCATCGAACTGCAAACCATTATCAGTTCACTCAGAAAGGAAGATATTAGAATTAGATGAAACTTTTGATAAACATTTTCCAGGCAAAGAATTATCAACACTGGCAACTGATCAGAGAGTTGAACATATTATTATTATCATTCATCTATAACTTTATCGCTGTTCTATTTTTTCTCATTCGTATTCTCACCTGGTGACACACGAACACAAAGTATTAATGTAAGCGTGTGGCATACATATAGTGTGTGTGTGTGTGAGTGTGAGTGTGAGTGTGAGTGTGAGTGTGTGTGTGTGTGTGTGTGTGTGTGTGTGTGTGTGTGTGTGTGTGTCTGTGTATGTGTGTGTGTAGTGTGTGTGTGTGTGTGTATGTGTGTGTGTGCGTGCGTGCAATTATCAAAACACACACACACACACGTGCGTGTACGTCTGCATATCCCTCCAGACACACAGCCCCCCCGACGCAGCAAGATTAGCTGAAACGAACGCAAATCCGGCGAGACTAACGCCGAGCGCAAACGCCAAGAATTGCCAAGGGTTCCCCGAGCGTGCCTTACCCAGAGCGAATCCGTCCTTGGTCCACTGCGCCTTGCCCTGCTGATTGTCCACGACACACAGTAGAGTCACGTCCTCTCCCTCACGCACAGCAACGCTCTCCGGCCTCACACGAAACTTCTGGAAGCGAAGCCCGCAGCCTGCGAAGTGGAGGGAGAGAAAAAATGTAATTACTTTTTTTGTGTGTTTACATCTCGTCTCCCTTTTGTATAATAAAAATAAGAGGAGAGCGTATGTTGTTGTCTTTGTTGTGTTCAGTTGACAAGTTTTTTTGTTTTTTTTTCCAGGGGGAGGCACTTTACTAACTTTTCTTCAACAAAACGATTTACCTGATGACATTACAGCTAGATATTGCAAAATAAAATAAAGATAAAAAATCTATTTCATGTAATGATATACAAATATATAATCACATGTGTGTTATTTGGCCACATTAAACTTTGTCTGGAAGTTAAATATGATATCGTTTGATACGTTTCTTTTAGCTAACAATTCAATACCTTCATACACCATATTCACTACTAAGTATATATATATATATATATATATATATATATATA
>NW_028234410.1:12749775-12754789 GCF_977035675.1 Penaeus japonicus
ATTATATATATATATAAAAATTGTATAAATAAATATATATATAATATATATATAAATATATTGTGTGTGTGGTGTGTGTGTAGTGTGTGTGTGTGTGTGTTGTGTGTGTTTTGTGTATTATTTTATATATAAAATATATATATATATAAATAATATAAATTTATATAAAATATATAAAAATTTATAAATAAATTTTTTAAAATATATATATATTAATAAAAATATATATTATATAAAAAAATATTTCATTCGAAATATAATAAAATATATAAATTATATAATAAAAATATTCAAAATAGATCTCTATAATATCTACTAGATCTCCTATATATCTATCCTATCAATCTATCATCTAAAAAACAAATCTATCTATCATCTAATATATATATATATAAATATATTAAATATAAATATATATATATATATGTGTGTGGGTGTGTGTGTGTGTGGTGTGTGTGTGGTGTGTGGTGTGTGTGTAAATATAAATATATAATAATATATATATATATATATAATATAAAAAATAAATATATAATATATAAAATTAAAATATAAAGATATGATGTAAATATACGTAAATATATATATATAAAATATAAATATTAAATATAATATATATAAAAACATATATATTTATATAATAATAAATTTTTTAAAATATAAAAGTATAAAGTATAAAAGTATAATAGAATAAATATATATATATATATAAATATGATATATATATAATATACTTATTTTAATATATAAGAATTTAAATATATTTTTAAAATATATACAAAAATTATATATATATATA
This sequence comes from Penaeus japonicus, assembly GCF_977035675.1. Classification (NCBI taxonomy): domain Eukaryota; kingdom Metazoa; phylum Arthropoda; class Malacostraca; order Decapoda; family Penaeidae; genus Penaeus; species Penaeus japonicus. The sequence goes on from NW_028234410.1 coordinate 12,750,575, forward strand.
AAATATATATATTTATATATATATTTTTTAAAAATTAAATTATATACATATACATAAATAATAAAAAAAATATATTAATATATATAAAAATATATAATATATAAATATAAAATTTATATTATATATATATATATATAAATGTATATATATATAATATATATAATAAAAAATATAAAATTATATTTTAATAAACATACATACATATAATATATATTATATATTAATATATTATATATAAAAAATATTAAAATCTAAAAATTAATAATATATGATAAATATATTAAAATATAATATATAAAAATATAATAATAATAATATATTATATTTAATATTTACATCTATTTTATCTATCTATCTATCATCTAATCTATATATAATATATATATATATATAATATATATATATATATATATAAATATATATACATAAATTTATTTACAATATGTACATAATATATTATATTTAAAATATATATATATAATAAAATAAAATATATAATATATATATATATACATATTGTGTGTGTGTTGTGTGTGTGGTGTGGTGTGTGGTGTGTGTGTGTATGTAATATATTTATAAATATATATATATAATAATATATAAATATATAGATATATATATATATATTAAAAAATATATAATAGAAAAGAGAGAGAGAGAAAGAGAGAGAGAGAGAGAGAGAGAGAGGAGAGAGAGAGAAGGAGAGAGAGAGAGAGAGAGATTCATTATATTTTTTACAAATATAAACTTTTTATATAAAAATAAATAAATTAAATAAAATAGTATAATACAAATATATACATATATATTATTATAAATAAATAAAAAATAATATATATATAAATAAATATTATTTATATTATTATAAATATATAAATATAAAATTTTATATATCAAAAATATATAAATATATATATAATTAAAAAAAAAAAATTTAATATAAAAAATAAATAAAAAAATATATTAAATAATATATAATAAAATTTAAATTTTAAAATTTTAGATATTAATTATGTAATAATTGATAATAAATATATTAATTTTTTAAATATATAATAAATAATTAAAATATAAAAGTATATCAACCCCAAACCCCACACCCCCCACACCCCATAATATAACACACTATAAATCAAAAACACTCTTATCTATAAATAATAATTAATAAAAAATAATTATTTTATATAATAACAATAACACTCAACTCACAATAAGTTTATTAAATAAAACTAATAAGAAAATATAATAACTAAAAATAAAAAAAAATAAAATTGATTGAAGTTTAGTGTGATGTGTGTGTGAATAAATTATAAAAAAACAAAAAAAAACTAACAAAAACATTACCCCCCAAGAGCCCCGATGTCCACCACCCTCCCCCAAGGAAAGCCTCCCCGACGGTCGCCTCCAGCAAGACCACCCACTACGACCTTATAAGAATAATCTCTACCTGACTCTCGTCCTCGAGTTAGGTCACCACGCCAAGGACGTCCCTGCCATCACGTTACCATATTTATTGTTTGCTCTATTGGCACATTAAACCAAGCAAAACCTTATTTTCGTTTCAATTTTCCCACCAGTAATTACGGTACCCTCCCACCCCCACCCAACCCCTACCGCCACGGGCATGTTGCCTGTCAAAGTTGCCATGTACATGATTTTCCACTTCCCCCCCCCATGCATGGTTACCCCCTCCCTCTGCTCTATGATATATTGGAATAAGTAATTTCTCCATAACACAATGGGGATGATACCAACAGAACGGCTTCACAAAGCAGCTTCGCCAATCCTGATGTTACGACAACACCAAATTCTTGAAGACCAGCGTGCTTTCGCAACCACACGGGTTTCTTTGCACAATCAGGATTCAGAATACCTGAGGTGTTGAGTCTGCGCAATCGTGTTGAGATATATTTAGCCCCGAGACAGTTATTCACTCATTCCATTTCTTTATTTGTATTCGTATTAGCTATATCCAATAAAAAAAAAAAAAAGAAAAAAAAAAAAAATATAAATATATATAAATATATATATATAAATATATATATAATTAGCTAGTCATAATTCTCAATCATTCTATATTATCTGCAATCTTACGTACTATTCACATTAGTCGTACTATGCCACATTTTAATTTTTCCATTAAATTAACTTTAACTTTCCCATTAAATTAACATTAATTTTCCCATTAAATTAACTTTAACTTTCTCATTAAATTGACGAAATTGAACTTTATTCATTCTCTTCTTATGTTTAGATGTGAATTGGATTTGAGATCCTTTCACGCCAAATCATTAACATAATTAAGCAGTAAAAACATTTCCTGAATCAGAGATCAGAGTAGCATAAAGGGTTGGAGTAAGTCATTTTTTGATATACTGCGAGCCAATTATCTGAAGGGTCAATCAATTAATGCACCTAAAATTTCCGACCGGGATCAATTTCATCATTATTATCATTTTCATTATTTGCATGATTATTTGCTTGTATTTGGTGCGAATTCTTCATATGTTACGAAACCGGAATCATTGAACTAGCTAATTATTATCCTCAGCATTCGACCTTTCATATTTGTTATTTCATTAAAGTATTCGTTTTATATTATTCTTTTGATGGAATAAATCCATACAAACTCGAGATTACTCATCTTACTCACACATGCATACACTCACACACTCTATACCCTCACTTTCAATTCCGTCTTATTTCTTTCGCAAACTCAATACTCACTTTAGACTCACCATCTACATTTCTCATTCTGGCATTAACTCAGCCCACACATCTATTCACAAACACACCTGAGATTATGAATATTGTGTCATGGCATAAAGTAAATAAACGAATTCAGTAAAGTAGTAAACACACACACACACACACACACACAAACAAACAAACAAACAAACACACTGCGAGAGAGAGAGAGAGCGAGATACAAACAAAAATGTTAAATATATTTTGTATATGTATATTTGGATTGTGACTCGAAGCGCTGCTCTAAGAACTTCTTGGAAATCGGGATGATATATATCCCAGCTCGAATAAGAAAAGTTTCTTCCGCTTATCTGGCACAAAACCGTCACTAGATTTTGAGTTTTCGTTCACGAGTTTTTTTGTTTTGTTTTTTTCTGAGCATGATAATAATCATTGTAATGATAGTAATGGTAATGATAATGGTGATGGTGATTTGAATTATGATTTTAATAATAATGGTTATGTTGATTGTGGCAATGATCATGAATTGTTTTGGTAATGATTTTGATAATGTTTATGAAGATAATGATAATCATAATGATAATAATAGTAATGTTATTGAAGAATCTTAATGATAATAGCAATAACAATAAAAATGATTGTGATAATAATAATTATCATAGTAATAATGAATATAATGATAATGATAACAATGACGATAATGATTATAATAGAAATAGTATGATGCTGATAATAATCGAAAATAATAGTAATAATGATAGTAATAACATCAATAATGATAATAGCAACATTAATAATGATAGGAGCAATAATAGTAGCAGTAATAATCATTAGTATGATAACATTGTTAATGATGATCATACTAATAATGACAGTAATAATACTGACAATGATGCTAGATGTTAGTCATGATGATGATAGCGATAGTGATGATGATAATGATGATGATAAGGATAATATGATAATAAAATTCATTATAGTAATAGTAATCACAATGATAAAAATACTGATAATATTAATAAAAATGACGATGTTGATGGTGAGAATGATGATGGTGTTAATGATAATAATGGTAGTAATGATAATGGTAAATATGATAACAATATTGATAATGATAATATTATTATTAATAATAGTAATAATAATGATAATAATAATAATAATAATAATGATAATAAGAGTAATGATAATTATAATGATAAGGATAATAATAACGACAATAAAAATTATACTACTACTACTAATACTATTATTAATAATAATAATAAGGATAATGAAAAAAAATTATAACAATGGTAATGATAATGACATTGATAATAATGTAGATAATGATGATGATGATGATATTGATGACAATAATGATAATGAGGATGATAATACTAATGATAATAATATTAAAGATAATGATGATGATAATGATAATAACAATAATATTAAAGATAATGATGATAATAATGATAATAACAATAACAATCATTATGATAATCTGGATGATAATGATGATAA
>NW_028234410.1:12754889-12757389 GCF_977035675.1 Penaeus japonicus
TGTATCTATCAAATATAACATCTCGCGCGAGAGAGAGAGAGAGAGAGAGAGAGAGAGAGAGAGAGAGAGAGAGAGAGAGAGAGAGAGACACACATTCACATTCGTTTCCTCCCCCGCCCATCCCGGGCGAAAGCAGCAAGAGAAAACAGCGATAGCGGAGGCGAGCCGCGCGGCCGAGACGCCTGCTTTCCCTCGGGCCAAATGAATATGCAGGCAACAGCTCCTCGGAAGGCGGTCTTAGCTAAGCCCACGACGTCTTCTCGCGGGGCTGCTATCGTGTAGGTTCTTGGCAATGGTCTTTACGGCCCACGTAATGCCGGTGATCGAGAGAGACTATTGCAGCGTCGCCTTCGCGGTACGGATGTGCAACGCTGAAAGCCGGCCATGTTATTCTTCCTCGGAGTCGAAGGAATGGCAGGACTTCTTACACGAGGTTTCGTATGTGTTTGTATACATGCACACACACACACATATGTGTGTGTGTATATATATGTATATGTATATATATATATATATATATATATATATATATATATATATATATATATACTATCACAATCATGTGTGTATTTGTGTGTGTGTGTGTGTGTGTGTGTGTACTCTGTGTGTGTATTTCCCCCCCCCCCCCCCCCCGCCCCTCCCCCCCCCATATTCAATCCCCCCCCCATATATATATATATATATATATAACCACCCCCCCCCCCCCCCCCCCACACACAATATTTCACACTAATATATATATATATATATATATATATATATATATATATATATACATATATATATATATATATATATATATATGTATATATATATATATATATATATATATACTATATATATATATATATATATATATATGTGTGTGTAGGTGTGTGTGTGTGTGTGTGTGTGTGTGTGTGTGTTGTGTCGTGTGTGTGTGTAGTGTGTGTGTGTGTGTGTTGTATAAAGATATATGAATATATATTTATATATATATATATATATATATTTATATATTATATATATATATATATTATATATATATACATGTATACACACACACATACATATATATATATATCATATATTATATATATATATATATATATATATATATATATATATATATATATATTTATTTATTTATTTATTTACATAATTATATATATATATATATATACTATATAGATATATATATATAGATATATTTTTATTTATTTATATATATATCTATATATATATATAGATATATAAATATATATATATATATATTATATAATATATATATTGTGTGTGTGTGTGTGTGTGTGTTGTGTGTTGTGTGTGTGTGTGTCGTGCGTTTTCGATGTTTGGGGTGGGGTGTGTGTGTGTTTGTGGTGTGTGTGGTTTGTGTGTGGTGTGTGTGTTTGTGTGTATACATATATATATATTCATTATTAATATATATATATATATATATATATATATATATATATATATATAATATATATTAGAGAATATATATATATGGTATATATATATATATAGATAGATATAGATATAATATATATATATATATTTATTATGTATATATGGTATTATATATATAATATATTAATATATATATATATATATATATATATATATATATATATATATATTGTAATTGCGAGAAAAAATTATACATATATATATATATATATATCTCCTATTATATATATGGATATATTATATATATATATATATAATATATATATATATATATATACTATATCTATATATCTATATATAAATAAACATATACATATATGTTCTCTACTTGTATGTCTAAATTACAACTCAGCCGCTCTCCCACTCCCACCCACTACCCTTCTCCCTCTAAACTTTATTGTTCATCTCTACTCGCAATATAACTTACAAGAGTAAAACAGAGAAAAAAAAACGAAAACGAAAACGAAAAGAAAAGGATAATGACGCAAAATACAAGGAGCGAAGATATATAAACGAGTTCTCGATACGGGCTTCCGGGGGTCCAATCAACAACTGTCACATAAAGCGGGGCTCGCAAGGAACGCCGATAGATGATTGGCGAGAGCGCGAGGCGGGCCTTGATTGGCCTTAGACGATCGGTTCTTTGCAGTCGCTGTCTGGCAGGATGTCTTCGCTGCATGGCAGGATACAATGGGGCGCCTGGCCACGGTGGGGAATTCAAAGGGGGATGCGCTGGTGAATCCGTTGGTGGATGAGGTTGTGGATTCGCTGGTGGATCAGGTGGTGAATCCGTTGGTGGATTAGGTGGTGGATCCGCAGGTGGATCAGATGGTGAATCCGTTGGTGGATCAGGTGGTGAATCCGTTGGTAGATTAGGTGGTGAGTCTGCTGGTGGATCAAGTGTAGGATCCATTGGTGGATTAGGTGGTGGATCCGCAGGTGGATCAGATGGTGGATCCCCTGGTGGAGCAGGTGGTGAATCCGCTGGTGGATCAGGATCAGGTGGTGAGGCTGCTGTGGATCAAAAGTGTAGGAACCTTTGTGTGGA
>NW_028234410.1:12762389-12764889 GCF_977035675.1 Penaeus japonicus
TCTCTCTCTCTCTCTCTCTCTCTCTCTCTCTCTCTCCTTCTCTCTTTCTCTCTCTCTCTCTCTCTCTCTCTCTCTCTTTCTCTCTCTCTCTCTCTCTCTCTCTCCCTCGCAGCGGCTGGAGGCACCTAAGCGTGAGAGGAAGATTACGAACACCGCTTTATGCTGATACTGTGATAGATTTCGCGGCGGGAATCCCGAAGGTAAAGAGGAGGGAGGGTAAGGGTGGAGGTGACGGGGGGGGGAGTTGGGGAAGGGGAAAGTTAGGGTTAGAAGGGGGAGGGGAAGGGATAGGGGTAGAGGAATGGTAGAAGGGAGTGATAGGGGTTAGAAGGGGAGGAATAGATGACGAGTAGGAGGGAAGGAAAGGGATGGATAGGAGAGATGAAGATGAGTGAAGGGCTTAGGGCAGGAGAGGGAAGGATGGGGGCAGGTGAAGGGTGGAGGGGCGTGGGGGAAGTAACAGGTGCTAGAGGTAGTCGGTTGGTAGAGAGGGGGAAGGGGAGGGGTTGGGGTTGGGGATAGACCTGAATGATGGAAAAAGGAAGGAAGTGGAAGCTGAGCGGTGGGAGAGACTTTTGGAATTGAAGAAGTTTTTGCTTCTTTTTCTTCTTCTTCCTCTTGTACAACTACTGCGCCTGTTGCGGTCTTGGCTTCTTGTTAAGTAGAGCAACTTTCCTTTTTCGTATCATAATATCTAGATGATACCCAACATTGCTATCAAACTATTTTCCATTCCGTTGCATCATCATCTATTGTGTTTTACTTCCGTAATCCTTATGAATTAACAGAGCAACTCAAACACACGATTATCACCATCAAACATCATTCTCCCGTTGAGTGCTTCGTTAGCGTGATAATCCCAAAATGCCATCAATGTCTGTTCGAAATCCGAGTAATGTCTTTTAGTGTCGGATGAGATCAGTGCCCTTCCGTAGTTAGCCGGAGAACGGAAGGGGAGCACGGGTGCCTGGGAGAAGGGGCGGAAACTAAAGGAAGGGACAGGAAAGTTAGGAAAAGCCGGGGAGAAGATTGAGCCAGAAAAAGTTAGGGAGTAAGGGAGAGTCAGGGAGAAGGACAGGTTAAGTTAGTAAGAGCCGGGGAAAGGGAGAAGGGAGAGAGAAGAAAGGTTCAAAATAGAAAGTGTAGGGAAAGGGACAGGTAAGAAAGATCAGGGGAGAAGGAAGGGACATGTTAGAATGAGCCATAAAAGGTGCAAGGAAGGTAGGGAGAGCCATAGAGATGGGCGGGTCAAGTTAGTAAGAACCGGAAAAAGGGAGAGGATTGTGAGTCAGAGAGGAGGAAGGCTCAAGTTAGAGAGATGCAGAGAGAAGGAACATTCAAAGTAAGAAAGGGCCAAGGAGAAGGATAGGTCAGGAAGAGCTGGAGAGAAGGAAGGAGCAAGTTAGAAAGAGCAGACGAGAAATACAATAAAGTTAGAAAGAGCCAGAGAGTAGGTTTGAACGAAAAAAAAAGTTGATTGTGCAGTTACATATCTACATATCTAGACGTTTTCTTTGGGTCTCAACACAGGAACGTCTAATTAATTACCTCATCGTCTGCCCGTGAACTTCGATCTCAACGCCGTAACTACAATTTCACATCAAAGATCTTAACTTCGCCTTAGGTTCTATCTCCCAAGAATCACACGCTAATGAAACATTTTTTCGTTTCAAGCTTCGTGGATGACTGGCCACAGGTTCGAGGTTATCAAGAACAGGAAATATCAATCTTTCTATTCGTCTGTCTATTCCCCCGCTTCTCGCTCTCTCTCTCTCTCTCTCTCTCTCTCTCTCTCTCTCTCTCTCTCTCTCTCTCTTTCTCTCTTTCTCTCTCTCTCTCTCTCTCTTCTCTCTCTCTCTCTCTCTCTCTCTCTCTCTCTCTCTCTCTCTCTCTCTCTCTCTCTCTCTCTCTCTCTCTCTCTCTCTCTCTCTCTCTCTCTCTCTCTCTCTCTCTCCTTCTCTCTCTTTCTATTGTTATCTCTCTCTCTCTCTCTCTCTCTCGCTTTACTCGCCTACCTCTCCTGATCCGCCCTCTCTCTTTTCCTCCCTCCCTTTCTACCTTTCTCTATTCTCTTTCTTGATCCTTCTCTCTCTCTCTTTCTCTCCCAACACCAACACCTCCTCCTCTCTCCCCAAGGGTTAAGGCTGCCGACTGCCTCGAGCATTAGCTGAGATTACGAGAGCCGAAGTTGAGGCCACGCAGAAAGGGGAGGAGAGAGAGAGAGAAAGAGAGAGAGAGAGAGAGAGAGAGAGAGAGAGAGAGAGAGAGAGAGAGAGAGAGAGAGAGAGAGAGAGAGAGAGAGAGAGAGAGAGAGAGGAGCGGGGAGACACAGAAAGGGAGAGAGAGAGATAGATAGATAGATAGATAGAGAGAGAGAGAGAGAGAGAGAGAGAGAGAGAGAGAGAGAGAAAGGAACAGCGAGAGATAGACAGACAATCAGACATACATTCACACAGACAGACGAAGAGGCAGAAAGAAGGGTAGAAAAAGCTGAAGGAGG
>NW_028234410.1:12779889-12782389 GCF_977035675.1 Penaeus japonicus
CTTCCTCCTTTGCCTCTTTTTTTCTTCTTCTTCTTCTTCCTCCTCCTCTTATTTTCATTCTACTTTTGCTGCCTCTTCATATCCGCTTTTTTTCTACCGCTTACTGTTCTTCTTATTATTAGTATTATCATTATTCCCCCATCTTCTTTCTCCTCCATTTTTTTTCTTACTTTTCCTCCTCCTTCACTTACTCATTATCATTATTATTATTATTATTATCATTATTATTATTATTATTACCATTATTATCATTCGTCGTCGTCTCCATCCTTCCTCGTCTTTATTTTTTTCTCCCTCCTCCTTTTTCTTCTTCTTCTTCTTCTTTCTTCTTCTTCTTCTTTTTTTTCTTCCTCCTCTTCTTCTTCTTCTGCTTCTTTTTTCTTCTTCAACCTCCTCCTCTTCCTTTTTTTTCATCTACTTCTTGCTTCTCCTCCTCCTTCACCTCCTTTTCCTACTCCTCTTCATTCTTCTTAATCATTCCCATCCTCATCTTTCATTTTCTTCTTCCTCCCCTTCTTCTTCCCTTTTTCTCTTTAGTACTTTTCTCTGATTCTACTCCTTTATTTATATTTCTCTTTATTTTCTTAATTTCTTTTCCTTTTGATTATTCCTCTTTTTCTACACTAACTTTTCTTATGTCTATACCTTTACATTTTGTATCTTATGTCTTCTGCTTATTCTTATTCTTCTACAATTTCTCCCTTCCTCATCATAATTTTTTTTTTCTCCTCCAATTTCCCCTTCTCCTTCTTCCTCCTTCAGTTTCCTTTCCCCTTCTTCTTCTTCTCAAAAAAAAAAAAAGAAAAAAAAAATCCGAATGCCATGCCAAAAATCATAACATTTTTTAACCTGGGTTTTGGATAACTCAAAAGGTGTCGGGAGTGAGGCGTGAGGTAAGAGTTAACCGGTTCTGTGAAGTGGAGTCTGTTGACATAAAGTGAACTCAGAATTCTGTACTTCGTGTTATTGACTTTATAAATTCATAATGAAGGTTTTTGTGTCTTTTTTCCTTTGAGGGATATCAATTGCTGTGACTTTTCATGAATGTTTTATACTTCTATGTGCAATGTGCTTGTTTGACCTATGAATTACAATCTTTTTTTTTTTTTCTTTCTTTTTTTGATGAATGTATTTTCCTTTTTATATCTTTCCATATCTGATACCGATTAAACCACGAACGCATTGACACTGTAAACATAAATATTGAATAAAAAAATCCTCAAATAAGAAAAAAAAATGAAAATAAAAAAGATGAAAGCTAAAAAACAAAACGTTGATAAAACTCCATAAGAACATATCAAAATGATAAACCGGCCGGACATCAATCTCACATAAATCACAGATTTTCTCCTCCCTGTAATGTGATTTATTAACTAATTAGCCGCTTGTTATCACTGTTTGCGCCGTCTGCACTGAACGTGATAGTGGTACGTCACGATCGTAAGGGCGAAAGTTCCCTCGGGTGTTGAGCCAAAATGATCTCTACTGACACTGCCTATCCTGGAAATGGCTTAGAATATGCACTTAGGTCGAGATGTGTAGATTATGACGGATTTTTTAAATTACTTATAAAAATGTTAAGTGTTTTTTCAGTCATTTTTACGAATATCATTTTTATCGTTTCATTTGATATAAGTCGGACATATCAAATGCTATTGTTAATACAATTGTAATCGTATTTATTATTATCAGTATTATCACTGTTATCATTATTATCTATCAACATAATTATCCCTTTTGTTATCACTTTTGTTATCATTCCTATTGTCATTTTATCATTATTGTTGTTGCTGCATCATTATTATCATATTATTATTAGGATTCATATCATAATCCTTATCATTATCCATAATATTATAATTAACATTATTATTTATACTATCCTTTTTATCATAACTAATCTCATTGTTGTTGTTGTTGTTGTTAGCATTGTATTGTTAAATTAACCATCGTTCTCATTATTATTATTTGTATTACCATTATCATCATACACAATATTACTATAAGTATCATAATCTTTATTAGTAGTATTATTACCGTTATTGTTATGATTATCATTATCGATATTATTATTATTAATCTTATTATTATCATTATTATTATAATTATTATTATCATCAATGTCATTGTCATTATTATCATTATTCATATCATTATTATTATCATTATTGTTATCATTATTGTTATTATAACTAATATTATCTTTATCATTATCATTATTTTTATTATTATCATTATCATCATTATCAATGTTATTGTTCTTATCATTGTTATTGTCATTATCATCATCGTTGTTATTTTTTACTGTTTTGCTATCATCAATATAGCTACCATTACTATTATCATCATCTTCATTATTTCCTATAATTTCCCTTGTTATTATCGTTGTTGTTATGATCATTATCATTTTAACTGTACTTATCATCATTATTATCATTATTAATATAGTTGTTGCGATTGTAGTGGCTTTTATCATCATCACTTAGTTTTATTATTCATA
>NW_028234410.1:12807389-12809889 GCF_977035675.1 Penaeus japonicus
CAAGAGGCCCAATTTCTGTTCTCCTCTTTAACCTGTCGTTTGCATAAAATAAAAAATATTTTGCATTGTTTTATAGCTTCCACAACTCTTTTTACTTGGGCTGCTTTTTGGTTACTTATAGACAGTTTTCATTTATCTTCTAATAGCCTTATCTTTGCTTTGATCCTTTCTCTCTTGATCTGATCTGTCGTTTTCTTCAATTTGTTAACCTTATTTTTCTTGTTTCTTAACATGATCCTTCAATCTCTTGGTATAATATTCTTGTTTCTGTTGTTTTTTTGGGGCACAAACATCTACAAACATCTTTTGCATGCATTATAAAGCTTCTTTAGTATATAATTTGGTGTTAAGAGGACGTCAATATCTTTCAATAACTTTTCTAGTATTGTGTTTAAGTTTTTCCAATCTATTTGATTATGGCTAGTTTAAATATCTGATACTCTTTTATGCTTCGGTTATCTGTTTTTCACTTTTCTGATTATTTAATCTATTCATTGTGATTTCAATTATTTTGTGGGCTGTATAAGTTGATGATATGTTGTGTACATCTTCCCCTATACTAATAAAAACAAGGTCCAGTATATTTTCTTCCCTTGTTGGAATATTGATGATTTGGTTAAGGTAAAAAAAAATCTTCAAAATCTAAAAGCATTCTCGCTTGTTGTTTTTCATCTTTAGTGGCATTTGCTCCTATCTTTATTTTCTTTGTATAATAGTAGCTTCAATTTCCCTTGTATTGACAATGTCATTACTAATAATGCCTGGTGATTCATTGAAAGATGTTTCTGTTGTTCCAGGAGGTCTGTAGAAAATAATGTATAGCTCTTTTGTATCTTTTGTCAATACCCCTGGTATTTCTACTGTATTATTAGAGTATTCTATTACAGTATCCATTCTAGTTGCTAATTCTTTCCTGATATAAATAGCTACTCCTCCTCTGCTTCTATTATTTCTATCTTTTCTTATTAGCTTATAGTTATTAATTTCAATTTCTTCATTTTTTATGTCTTCATTGAGATGAGTTTCTGTAAGAGCAATCATTATAATTGTTGATCTTTGCCATGTCCTCTAGATATGTAGGTTTTGTCGGGTTACTTTTTGGATATAATCCCTGTAAATTTAGCAGTATGAAAGTCTCAAATAAGCCTATTTGCTCTGAATGTATCTTCATTTTTCTTCTCTGACTTTTCTTTTGTAGGTTGTTTTGGTTTTGGTAGCTTCTTTTTGTTGCCTACAACCTTCCAGTCAGCCTCATCATCTTCTTTTGGTTGTTCAGTGTCTGAAATATCATTGTCTAGAATATTCTTGACCTGTTTATCCGATTTTTGCCTTACTATTTCAGAAAACAGCTTTTTTTCTTTTTTTTTCTTTCTTGATTTACTTTACTTGGCTCATCTTTTGGATTTTTCTTGTTTCTTCTTTGGCTTTACTTTTACATTTTTAGTGTCTTGTACAGCCTTTTCTGTTTCCAATTCAGCACCCTGAGTTGCCTTTTTTTCTTTGGATTTTTCTTTTTGCTCTTGTTTTGATTCATGAATTTCATCTTTCAATATTTGTATCTCCCTCAAACATTGAATCTTGAAGTCCTTTAATTCTTCATACATTTTCTGAATTATGTTTTCTAGTGGGCATGACCCTTCACACTTTTTGGGTGTGCTGAGTTTTTGGTCACCGATATGGCTCATTTCCTCGTTTTCCAGTTTGTCTGATACGGGTGCATATACATTTTCTGCCATTGTGTCCCTATTCTCCTCAATTCTAATTAGTTCTTTAAAAAAGCCTGGCTCCTGATATATCTGCACAACTCGTTTTTTTCCAGTTCAGTTTCAAGACTAGAATTACTTTTAGTATTGTTGTCTTTGCACCAGCTGCATTCTTTCTGTATATTTTCTTGATTGTCTATTTTTAGTTCATTGTTGATGCCTGTTAGGTAAGCATCAATTTTACTTATAATTTCTTTCCTGTTTTTCAAGAAAGTATTTTCGCATTTGTGGCATTTTTTTCTATCACAGGTTTGGCATATAAATTGCTTTGTTTAATTGTGTTTAAAACATTTTCCAGTTTTAGAGTTTCTTTTACTTCTCCTTGGTTTAAACATGTACTGTTTAAACCCTTAGAGTTATTTAAGTCAAAGTCACCTTGGAAGCAGCTGGGCCACGCTGAACAGCTGACCCAGCATTTTGACCTCCCCTCTCTCCTTGATGCCACTTTTTTTCCTTCCAGTTGTTTTTTGTTCCAATTTGTTTTCTATTTTGTCTTTCCTATTTTTTTCTAGATCATTCAGTACTTTGTGCACTTCACTAATCTCTGTTCATTTCCCCTCAGAGCAACAGTTCAGCACGTCCACACGTGTGTGTGTGTGTATATATATATATATATATATATATATATATATATATATATATATATATGTGTGTGTGTGTGTGTGTGTGTGTGTGTGTGTATGTGTATGTGTATGTGTATGTGTATGTGTGTGTTTGTGCGTGTGTGTGTGTGTGTG
>NW_028234410.1:12817389-12819889 GCF_977035675.1 Penaeus japonicus
TACAAAAGAAAATGATACATTTTCTACTCGAACCAGAGTATGAGAACCACGACCTTACCTTAAACGGTATATCACTCAAGTAAAAAGTAGGAAACTACGTGTCCTGCATCAATGTGTGTGTGGGTGTGGGTGTGTGTGGGTGGGTGGATGCGTGAGTAGGTGTTTGTGTGTGTGTGAATTAGGGGATGGGTGGGTGTGGATGTGTGAACGTGTATGTATGAGACTAAGAAAGGGATTTTGGATTGTAACCATGATTGTGACTGCGACTGTAACTGTGACTTTGATTGTGACTGTGGCTATGACTGTAAATGTGACTGTGATTGTAACTACAATTTACTGTGACTGTGAGTGCTATTTTAACTGTGAATCTGTGTGCGTGCGTACTTATGAAGAATCCCTACAATATTGCATATCTAATAAGATCTAAGAAAACGAATAAATTCCCTTCAGTAAAGACAACAACACAAACGAAAACGAAAACAGGGATAGAGACAAAGACGGTGATACTGGCAGAAAAGATGAAAGAAAAAAAAAAGAGAGAAAAAAAGAGAGAAAGAAGGAGAAGGACAAGAAATGGAAACGGAAATGAGAGGGAGGGAACCGCGCGATCACCAGCTTATAAAAAGAAGGAATAAGGAACAGCGCGATGAATAGTAAACAGGCGAATCGCGAGAAAACAAAGGGAATGCACAAAAGCGAAGAGCGAGGAGAGGAAGTCAAGGAAGGAAACGCAGCAAGAGGGAGAGCAGAAGGTAAAAAGAAGAAAAAGATGATGAATGGAGGAGGAGAAGCAGGAGAAGAAGAAGAAGAAGGAAAAGGAGGACGGGGAGGAGAAGAAGAAGAAGAATGAAAAGGAGGAGGAGGAGGAGAAGAAGAAGAAGTAGGAGGAGGAGGGGGAGGGGAGAAGAAGAAGAAGGAAGATGAGGAGTGGGAGGAGAAGAAAAAGATGATGAAGAAGGAGGAGGAGACAGAGGAGAAGAAGAAGGAGAAGGAGGAGGAGAGGGAGGTGAAGAAGAAGACTTAGAAGAAGAAGGAGGAGGAGAAGAAGAAGAAAGAGAAGAACGAGAAGGAGGAGGAAAAAGAAAAAGATGAAGAAGTCAACAAAAAGAAAAAGAAGTAAAATGAGAAGAAGGAGAAGAAGAAGTAAAAGAAGAAGATGAAGGCGAGGAGGGGGATGGTCGAGAACGAATGCTTAGGGTAAAGACCCGAAGAATTATTTATATGCACGTCATTCATCAATTCTTCCAATTATCGTTTTTCTATTATCGTTTATTTGACTTCCATCAGAAGGGAGATGAAGAGACGAATGGTGCGGTCGCGCCGATGACCAGCGTAACAAGAATCTTAAGAATATGCGAAGGGAGGAAGGCAATAAACGAGAATAATGGAGGAAGAACGAAAGGGGAAGGATGAGAAATGTCGAGAGAGATGAAGGGAGGAAAAAGGTGAAAGAGGAAAGACTTGGAAAAAAAAAAAAACACGAACTCCAATAAAAGTTAATGAACAGAAGGCCAAGACGAGAGGCATAGAATCAGATGAAAAATCGTGGATAAAGTTAGGAGTAAAAGATGGAAAGAGAAAGTAATACAGAGTAATATATAGAGGAGGGGCAACGACAGTAAAGGAAGAACGTAAATAAGTGGATAAAAATCACTCAAAGGAGATCAGAATAAGAATGACAAAAGAGAAAGGAGAAGATGCGCCGGAGCGAACTGCTCTCTGAAGAGGTTTTATGGAGATATGAAGGAACGGGCGACAGGAATTTAACAACCGCGAACGCAATGGGGAGACAGTGGCGACAGGAACGGCGGAGTAATAACGGAAGCGTAAAAGTTAAAGACCGAATGCGCGGGGGAGGGAGGGGAGAGAGAGAGAGAGAGGAATAAGCCATAAGAGGAGGAAAGAGGAAGTAGAGGAAATCCGTTAAGTCTGAAAAGAATGATCGCTAAGCATCGTAAATAAGACCGAGCCAGATGCGGCGCCGACACAGCAGCGAGAAAACATTGGCGGACATTGGCGACTACTCCGAGAACCCGACAGATGGCAGCACAGGCGTCAACGGGAGACCCTGCAGTGCCGCGCGTTCCAGGGCACTGCCAGCACTTACCTGGGATAGTGTCAGACGAATGAGCTTTTAGGGGGGCCACTAGCCTGTGTATATAGAGGGCCATGTGTGCGAAGGGCGTCTGTCCTGTTTACTTTTAGGACCTCGTAAGAGATGTGGTTCCTGCAACAGGTTTAATCTTACGGTCTCATGGCAGCTTCCTCTTTTTTCCGAGCGTGTTCTTTTTATGCTAGGTTATTCGTGTCATTTTTTTTCTTCTTCTTTTTTCCCAGGCGTATTATGATGATAAGAATAATCATCACCCTCATAAAAAGGTGATGATAGGATTGGCTTTGTCAAAAGTTTGGTTTATAGTTTTCGAGCTCAAAAAGTTTTTTTTTTTTTTTTTTGGGGGGGGGAAGGCATGGAGAGTGACTTTAGATAACACGAGTTTTA
>NW_028234410.1:12847389-12854889 GCF_977035675.1 Penaeus japonicus
GATAATAAAGATAATAATAGTGATAATAATTGTGAAGATAATATTGAAAACGAAAATATTGATAGAACACGATGATAATAGCGAGAACAATAATAATAGTGACAGCATTAGTAATAATATCAGTAATAATGCTACAGTAATGATATCCCTGAAAATTCCCTATCTGTACGAGTTTTCTCTTCCGGCAGTATAATACTGAGTTGGCAGGAATACTGATAGCCACAGACCTTCTGTTAACTCAAGGCTCAGGAGTAATTTTCTGCGACTCACAGAGTGCTCACCAAGCTCTGAACACTCTTGATAAAGGTGCTGGAAATATCGATATAAGAATAAATGCCATGTTATACATTTTGTGTGGATACCATCGCATGTTGGAATCGTTAAACATGATCATGCTGATCGCCTAGCGAGGGCAGGATGTGATAAGCAAATTGTGGATATAGACTTTGTCATACCTCTTGCTAGGATCTCACACATAATAAGAACCTCCAATAGGGAGGACTCGATGGAGCTGACAAACTCTCAAAGACCTGAAAGCTGGAGCATAAAACATTTTGACCAGTTTTCGCAGGAGAGATTCATTTATGGCTCAAGACTATGTTATATTGTGACCGCAAGAATCAGACTTGGATACAGAATGTATTGGCAGATCAGTTCAGAATGCAATATAGAAAAAAACAACTAAATGCCAACTTTGCAACAAGGAATATAAACGAACACTTGAACATTATATCTCAGAGTGCTATGTGATACAGCCTTTCAGGCCACCGAGCATGAGTAGAGCTAATTAATCAATTAATTCTTTCATGTCATCAAATGTACTAGAAGATGTACTTATCCTATATCTGAAATTCTGTATGTAATATCCTCTTACAACCATTTATCAAATGTATTTTTACAGTTAATCCACTAGATAATATAATCCTGTTCCTACCTTAATTTGTAATATAATATTATCAACGATGTTATGACCCTACATCAATGTATCACGCCTGTATAGCTAGCCAGAGTGGTAAATAAAGAACTAAACTGAAACTAAAAAATAAAAAGTCAGGCGTAGGATACAATAACAATAATGAAAATGATGATCATGATAATGATAGTACTGACAAGGGTAAGAGTAATGATAATTATAATGATAATAGGGATAACAATGATACTGATGATGATAATGATAAGAATAAGAATAAGAATAAAAATATAGATAAGAATGATAATGATAATGACAATAACAATAATGATAATAATAATAATAATAATAATGATGATAATAATGATAATAATGATAATAATAATAATAATAATAATAATAATAATAATAGTAATGATAATAATAATAATGATAAAAGTGATAGTAATGATAATGATAGTAAAGATAATGATAATGATAATGATGATAACAATAATGATAATGATAATAACGATAGATAATGATGCAATAGATCCAATAATGAAGATAGTGAGGACCATAATAATAAAAATAATAATGATAATGATAATAATGATACTAACAATAATGATGATAATAATGATGATAGTATTGATAACAGCAATGATAAAAATGTAAACAATGGTGATAATAAAGATAGTAGTGGTAGTTGAAGTAGTAAAATAGAATTTGGAAGAAGAAGGAAAAAAAAGAGTAAAATAGAGATTGTGATAACAAGAAAATTAGTAAGTATGGAAGGAGAAGGAAAGAGAGGAAGGGGGAGGGAGAGAAAAGAGAGAGAGAAGGGGAGGAGAGAGACGGGGAGGAAAGAGAGAGGAGAGAAAGAGTGGGGAGGAAGAGGGAGAGAAGGGGGCAAGAGAGAATGCCCTTTCCTCAATATACCTTTCCCCATAGTGCATGAAGCTATCACTCCGACACAATGAAGAAGCAATTACGACGGACATTGCAAATCGTCTTAGTAAACGTCTCCTAAGGACCAATTACGTCCACGCTCACCCTTGGCTAAGGAGCTCATAACCAACCCAAGGTAATTAACTTATTAGTATGATAATTTATTCATGTTCCCCACCGCCTGGCCGCTAAACTCACCGAGGCCGAGAAACAGCAGAAATAATTGGGTGTTTTGAGAACAAACTTGACGGCAGAGGGACACAGCCTGCCCTGCATGGGAAACGCCCTCGTGCAGGACAAGTTGCTGTTATTGTTACGCGGGTGGAAGCAAGCCTGGTGGGGGGAGGGAAGGGGGAGGGAGACGGCGGGGGTGGGGGGGAGAGGGGAGAAGGGAGTGGAGGTAGGAAGGGAGAGAAAGGGGGAGGAGACGGGGGGGGGGGGGGAGAAGAGAGAGAAAGGTGGAGGAGAGAAAGGTAGGGAGAGGGTGGAGAAAGGGAAAGGGAGAGGGGAAGTGGAGGGAGTGGAAGAGGGGAAGGAGAAGAGGGGAGAGGGGGGAGGGAGAGGGGGACAGAAGGGAGTGGAGGTGGGAAGGGGGAAGGAGAAAGGAGGAGAAAATGAGAGGTGGGGATGGAGAAGAAGAGCGAAGGAGGGAAGGGAGAGATAGAGGGGATAAGAGAAGGGAGGTAGGAAGGGAGAGGGAGAAAGGGGGAGGAGAGGGGAGATGGGAAAGGAGAGGTAGAGGATGGAAGGGAGCGGGGAGATATGAGGGGGATGGGGGAAGGAGATATAAGAAGTGAGGGGAGGTAGGAAGGGAGAGGGAGAAAAGGGGAGGAGAGGGGGTGGAAAGAGAGACAGAGAGGGGAGGAGGGAAGGAAGAGGGAGAGGGGAGGTGGGAAGGGAGAGGGAGAGGGGAGGTGGGAAGGGAGAGATGGAAGGGGGAAGAGAGGGGAGGAGGGAAGGGGGGTGGGAAGGAAAAGGGAGAAGAGAGGAGGGAAGAAGTAAAGGGAGGTGGGAAGGGAGAGGTAGTTAGGGGAGGGAGGGGAGGGGAGAGAAGAAGAGGGGGAAGAGAGAGGAGGAGGGAAGGGAGAGAGAGGAGGGAAAGGAAAGGGAGAGAGGGGGAGGAGAAGGAGGAGGAGAGAGATGGGGAGAAGAGGGGAGGTGGGAATGGAGAGGGAAGAAGGGAGAGAGATGGAAGGAGATGTGGGAAGAGAGGAGGAAGAGAGAGAAATGGAGAGGGAGAGGGAGAATGAGGAGGAGGGGGAGTGGAGGAGAAAGGGGGAAGAGAAGGGAAGTTGGAAAGTAGAGGGAGAGAGAAGGAGAGAGGGAAGGAAGGAGAGTAGTCGGGGGAAAGGAGAGGGAAAGGGGGAAAGCTAGAGGGAGGGGGAAGAGAGGGAAGGAGGAATGAAGGAAGGAGTGAGAATGAGAGGAGAGAGAGAAGAGAGTGAGAATGAGAGAGAGAGAGAGGGAGAGAGAGAGAGAGAGAGAGAGAGAAAGAAAGAGAGAGAAAGAGAGAGAGAGAGAGAGAGAGAGAGAGAGAGAGAGAGAGAGAGACAGAGAAAGAAAGAGAGAGAAAGAGAGAGAGAGAAAGAGAGAGAGAGAGAGAGAGAGAGAGAGCGAGAAAGAGTAACGAGAGGCAAAGTAACACAGACAGAGAATTATCGAAAAGATAACGAGAATTAATTACATAATTACAAAAGAAGTACGGTTGAGTCCAAATGAAAACAAATGCTAAATATAATGAGAATTAACTATACAGATCGCCTATCAACAATGAAAAGGGGGTAAGAGGGGGAAAAAAAAGAGCGTTAAGTTAATCCGACTCATATATAATTATATAACAGTAAAGTACCGCTCCCTAAAAGAAAGAGGGAAGATAAGGTAAATGGAGGGTAGGGTAGGGGAGGGGAGGGGAGGGGAGGGTAGTAAGAGAAGCGGGTTGTTTAGTCTGCTCGAACAATAACACACTTTCCCCAACCCCGAATTTCCGAGTTCTGTAAATAGCACTCGCCAGCAATGATGTTAATGACATGTAATTCGCGCTTTGTGTAAACATGGCATCAACAACACCAGACTGGGGAAATGTGCAATGCGAGTCTTCAGTCCAATACTTAACGCGATTTGCATAGGAAAGAGCTAGTGTATGTTCGAGTTTGTTTGTTTTTTGGCCTTCTTTATTTTTTTTTTTTTTTTATTTTTTTTTTTTTTTTTTTTTTTTTTTTTTCAAGACGTGAAAGGCGTACAGGTTCCGAATTCCTTATTGGCGAGGGAGAGAGAGAGCAAGAAAATGCAGATGTAAAACCAGAAATTTTGCAATGAACGCACCAGTCATTATTGGAGTGAAGGTTAAGCTAATTTTCCTTGTGTAAGTAGCACAGGTATGAACGGCATTTAGACACGGCATGATATACTGGATGCATTTTAGGAACGTAATGATGTAGTTACGACTAAAAACACGTTATTTACATCACAGGCTGATAGAAGGGTATTTGAGTCATTAAACGCCAGTATTCTGAATGGAATTTGCTGTTCTAAAAACATACTCTGAACTTAATGCCGTGCATATGCAGGCTCTGAGCATTTGTATTTCAATGTACAGCAGTCTGCATTGAAACTAAATTCAAAAGTGAAATGTACTCTCTACAATTTCTTTAAGAATGGATAGGGGAAAACATATTAGACAAAAAAAAAAAAAAACAAAAAAAAAAAACAAGCCTTGAAACACCATCTACGAACTCATTTGCCTCAATTCAAAACATTTTTGTATGAATTTATAATGTTGCTTTGGGTTCTTGGATATCTCCTCGCCGATCCTGGAGAACCAATTTGGAGGTGATGCAAAGTGCAGGGATGTTTTTAAGCCCCGTATTATCGTTCTTAATAGGACGGCTGCCGAGACAAAAGAGAGGGGGTGTTGTGCTCTCGTGATAGAAGCTGGATGCGCTCCCTTGGCCTTTCTTCTACTTTGGATGGAGATTATTTCGATATATATATTTTTTGAATGCTATGAGGGATATATTATTAATAGGTTTAGCCATCTGGTGTGGGCGGAATTACTTTAGTTGTGTTTGTGGTTTGTTGTGTATATATGTTGCGAACATAAACGCTTATATTATGTGGTTTAATAGGCATGCTGCAGTGTTGCAACAAAATGTAATGTGTGTTGTGTACGTCACTAGCCACATAATACTGGACGGATGATATTTATAGTATAACACATGTTATACTAAATTTGTATGTAATCTATTCCAAAAGATAGGATATTTTTGTTATACAAATATATTTTTTATACAAATATATATAAAACATTTTTTCAAATTATTTTGATATTTAGAAGCAAAATATTGTCCTACTTACTATGGTAATTGTATGGAGTACATTGTTGGCAAATTTTGTGGATTAAAGAGATTAGGATAATGGTATTCTTGCGACATTTAGATTCGATAAAAAATCGAATCATTAATACTTTTTTGGAATAAAATTTGAATTCTATCAAGATCCGATTTTCCTATTTGAATAACTTCCTTTGAAATGCCGGTAGAGTTTCTCCTTCATATTCTTCTTTTGACAGAAGAGACTTTTATCATCACGTGGTCATTTATCATCAAAGAGTAAGATGATTTTGTGCCGTTGTGAAACTCAATGTTAAGTCCGCCCTTTTCCATCTTTTTTTTCCTTTTTCCTTTTTATTCTACGCGATGTGAATTTGGGGCAAAGCCACGCTAAAATATCGGCCTTTTTTCATCCATAAATGGACGCTCCATCACGCGGCGAAATCAGCTTAGCAAGCTAGATAATATTACCCGCGCTTTTCCTGTTTACGAGCGCTAGGATATTACGGACGTATAAATGATTTTCTGACTCTCCCCCTTCAACCCCATCCTTCCCATTGGTATCCTAGTGGAATTTTGGTGCCCCGATGATCCGAAAATGGCAGATAAAATTTTCCAAGAGCCGCCAACCCAAAAATCTCAGTTATCTTACATAAAACCTTGCTCACTTGCATGGTATCTTTTTGCTCCTTCCTTGTTTCTATGTGTTCTTTTTGCTGCCCCCTCCACATTATGCCCCACTACCCTATCGCCTGTACTCTTGCCCTTTTGCTACCCCCCCTCCCCCCGTTCATCCCCTATCCCCTTGATCTCCTGGTACCCAGTTCCCCCTAAACCACGTTGGTCCAACCTCTCAGACGCCTTAGCATCCTTGCCCTCTTACTACCTCTCCCCCCCCCCACCCTTCCATTTTGTCACCTCCACCTCAAGGCCTTCTCCCCTCCGTCCTTCTACAGCCCTCCCCCTCCCTTTCCCTTGCCCCACTTCCATCATCCCCCCTCCCCTCCGTTCCCTACCCCCACCCCCTTTCCAATCCGGCTTCCCAAGGTGGAAATAGGAAGATCTCTATTTTGCATGAATGGGTTTAATCTTTGAATTTAGAAAAGGAAAGAGAGTCGCTGGGGGAGGAAGGGGAGGGGAGAGGGGGTAGGGGGAGGGGAGGGGGAACCATCCGAAGAAAAATAAAAGGAGAGAAATAAAAAAGGGGAAATTGTCTTCGGTTTCTGGCGAATGCGCTTCTAAGATATTTTATTACTTTCGATATTGAATATTCGTCAAATTCAGAAGGAAAATCAGGAAAAATACAGTAAAACGATGGTTTTTTTTCTTTATATATTTTTTTCTCCACTTTCTATCTCTATCTATCTGTTTATCTATTCTTTTATATAGAGAGATAGATGGAGAGAAAGAGATTGAGAGAGAGAAAGAAAAGAGAGAGAGAGAGAGTTATGTACACTCATTATGTATTATTTAACATGAGCAACAAGCCCACACTATGCAGAGAACCGTGGTGGAATGGAAATGTTGCACAGACACACAATCACCCACACACACAGACACACAATCACCCACACACACAGACACACACATACGCACACACACACACAGAGAGACACACAATCACCCCCACACACACACATACACACACACAGACACATACACACACACACACACATACGCAAATACACACACCCCATTATCTCAGAAAATAATAATGAGACAGAAATATATGTGCACAAAATATTTTTTTTCTCAAAATACTTTTGGATTAGAACAATGACAGTACATAATGGTTTTGTGCTTATCTGCCTGAATTTCTGAGTATTTTCCACGTGTTCCCGGTTGTTATTTTCACGCATATTATATAGGATTAAATGTATATGACGTATTGTCATTGGATTTTTTTTTCTAGGGAGCGAGAGAGAGGGGAAAAGGGGTCCAATGTAGAGCAGATGCTCATTTATATTAATGACTTGAATATCGGTCTTACTGGCACCTGTATTACTGAACCAACATATAAAGTTTATTCATGGTTGGTAATCATTCAGTCAACAAATCTTTATCTTTAAAGAAATAAATCCAAGCCGCTTGAAATCTTAAAGGAGGTGAAAGTATAAAAAAAGAAAAAAAAATGGATGGAGAAATGCTTAGAAACAGAAATCGAAGATAACATGACCAGTATATAAAAAACAGAGCGATGCCAAGGCAATGGAAATCAGTGATCGAAAACTGCACTGGAAGCAGAAAATAGTAAGTAAACGATGACTTTAAAACAATGATAAGACAAAACAGTGTGTGTGTGTGTGTGTGTGTGTGTGTGTGTTCATGTAT
>NW_028234410.1:12889889-12892389 GCF_977035675.1 Penaeus japonicus
ATGCACAGTCATCCCAAAATGCAATGGATGAGGCTAAGCTTTCGAATGGGGCATTGATATGTATGTTTCATGATTCGGACGCCAAGGCGGATGATGAAGAGGTTAAGGCTTAGAGGGATCGACTAATGAATTGGAACTGTTTACTTCGCCAACGTAATTAAAGAGAGGCTAGAGCGGGCGTCTTTAACTCAGGCACTTCACCTTTGTATCATACACAGTCAAAAGCACCATGGATGTTGAGCGCAATCACAGGAGGAGAGTTTCATTGCAACGGATCTGTCATTAAGTCAAATCTTTTGAAGAAATTAATCAGATAACGAGTGTTTTTTTGTTTGTTTGTTTGTTTGTTTGTTTGTTTTTTGGTGAATCAGTAGTTCTTCAGTATATCTTTGTCTCCAGAAATAGAATTCACATTGTTAGCAATAAAGACATAGAGCTGTGATTGCGCAAGTCAGGCTTCAACTTGTTTTGCAAAGAGGTCGCGCTTGTTTCCAAAGCAGCGAGCCTTTTGTGTATCCAGAGTAAAGACTGGAGTTTTAGAATGAGTGATGCAACAATTACGCTGACTTTTTTTTAGGATGAGATCTGATCTTTTTTTGTTTTCACTTGCGTGTTTCCGGATGTTTGATGTTGTTTCCAAGAGTAATTTGAATCTTCCTACTTCCTTGGTTTGATAGGCAGCCGAATATTAGTGCAGCGGGATGTTTGTCAGAAACCCCTGCAGTTGCTTAATTTCAACTAAGTCATGACTACTTAATAGCAGAACAAAATAGGATATATCAATCGTTGTTAGTCTTCTATTCAAGAATTTCCTTTGCGACGTGAGATATGTTTGCTACCAATATGATGTTGTTTCTCATGGCAATGGCTTTTTCTGATCTTAATGCGATACTTTATAGCTGTTTTCCGTCTTCGTGCTGTCTTATTGCAAGCTTTATGTTTGACATCAATAGCAAAGCGATTCCTTTACCCAAATTGTGGGTTACCATTTGATATCACTGTGTGTGTGTGTGTGTGTTTGAGTGTGTTTGTGTATGTTTATGTGTGTGTGTTTGTGCATGTTTGTGCGTGTGTGTGTTTGAATGTGTGTTTGAATGTGTGTGTGTTTGTTTGTTTATGTATGTTTGTATGTGTGTTTGTATGTGTGTGTTTGATGTGTGTTTGTGTTTGAGAGAGAGAGAGAGAGGGAGTGTGTGTGTGTGTGTGTGTGTGTGTGTGTTAATCAATACTTTATCAAGAAGTTCGAACTAAACTTTGGAGAGTCATGCTTAACGTAAGGAATATCCGCTGAATGGCTTTAAGAGAAACGGAAACCTGTTTTACCTGCGATTTTCATGTTCTTAGATCAACATTCTATATCATTATACAAAACATATAGATAACATAGATAAAAAAAATAAAATAAAATAAAATAAAAATTACGATATTCATTCAACAAACTCCAAAATGCCATGTTCATTCCCGCCGACAATTTGCACATCTCTTGTTCTTTGTTATCTTTTAATTGAACGAATAGCTTCTTCATTTGGAATTCACGTTTTTTTTTTTCTTCTTTTTTTTCTTTTTTTTTCATCAGGAGGTTAATCTAATCCTGAAAACAGATGACTCAATGTGTTTCCAATTTTCATTCAATCTTTCTTCTTGCTCTTTGTTTTGTTGTAGTTTGATTCCCTCATTTCAATTTGTATTCATGGATACTTAAATGGCAAAACTTTATCGCTGAAAGTAGTGGCGATGTGAAATTAATTAGCACTGCCTTTATTAGATTTACCGTGATATTACAAATTTCTCTTTTTCAAATCGAAAATGTATACATATGTACACACATAAACGCAAGCACACACACGCACATACATACATACATACATACATACATACATACATACAGACACACACACACACACAAACACACACACACACACACACACACATACGTTTATCTATTTACCCGTGCTCATATGTGTCTGCTTGTATGCATCATTTCTTTCAGTTTATTGATTTCCATGTTTCTGTCTCTAATCTAAACTAATTACATACTTGTTATGCCTATCACATAAATTAACGAATTATTTCCGGATGCAAAGAACAATTTCTATCCCTTAGGCATTCAATTCACGACCTTATAGTTTAGCCATCTCTCCATATCTTCTCTTTCCTTCAGATTGCCACCTTCCACTTTCTCTCTTTTCATATTTTCATATCCACATTTTCTTTCATTTCCCCAGGGTTTCTAATTTGGGTTTGATTGCGATTTGCTAACCTCGTCGGAATGCTTTGAATGTGGATGATGGGTGTAATGCTGCCTGCATGACAAACTATGCTGGCGTGTGACGGATCTTTCGTGTGCATGACTGCGGTTGATGCTATCATAGCTGCCTTTGATAGTGTTGCGTGAGGAAGTTGTTATATATCATTTTCGCTTCGGGTTTCTGTTTTCCGCCGTTTTATCGAGCGGTGGTACTATTTCCCCCACTGCAAAGGTTACTGTCACCGCTATTTT
>NW_028234410.1:12897389-12899889 GCF_977035675.1 Penaeus japonicus
CTGTAATATCCCATAACTTGATCATAAAAAAAAATCATAAAATCGCCGAGTTGCAGCTGCACACTCAGCCTCCCTCAATCCTTCCCCATCTTGCCTCAAGTCCATCATTCATAATGGCTGCCTTTTTCCCTTCCTTTTTTTAAAATCCATCTCACACAAAAACATGCGAAACATGCATGTGCGTATAGAATATTCTTTACAAATATCAGCTGTAACTCGTGAGGCGTCTTGTACATCCTCATTGATAATCTGGAAGGGTTTTTGTACCCGCAGTAGCTGTTTGCTTTTCTGATGAGCGCGATTACTTTAATTCATGTGGTCGACATGGGAGCACTGGGGGAGACTGGAAGATTATGCAGAGATGGGAGCGGTGGAGAAGGTAATGCCGGAGGGGCATAAGGGACTAGATTACAAGTGGATGAATTAAGAAATGTTGAATTTAGTGGATGAGAGAAGACGATGGAGAGGAAATCGGGAAAGATATGAGGAGACTGACTGAGGAATACAGGGAAAATATGAAAGAGAGGAGAAATGGCTGAGCCAACTGTGCGAAGACGTGGATCAGCTTGATATATATCATCTGCACTGCAAGATATATAAGAAAATAGAAGAAGATATAACTAGAAACGAAAGGCCAGCAAGAAGTTAAACAAGGAAAGACAAGCATTGAAACTGATGGAACTATCAGAAATTTTAAAGAGAGGCAAATATATCATGAACTGTATGCTGATCCGATGGGCGAGAGGCCAGACGGTGGGGGGAATTAGAGTGACCATCAATATTGCAAGAGTATCAATTGAAAAGGTGGCAGCAGCTTCTGATCTTGCGGAAAATATAATGGATCTGCCGGATATGATAGACGATACGTGCTGCATTCCTAAGATGGCGAAGTTTTAATAACATCCCAAAGAAAGGAGAAATAACGTATGATCAATATAGGTTAAGGATCACGTGTCAGAGAAGAAAAATAAGCTTAAGAGTGATACGAAACATATGTGATTATCAGGAATGTTGTACAAGAAAGGGTAAAGCTGCCATCAGTGCATTCTTCTCATTGGGAGAAATAAAAACGACAGTGAAAATGCACACAGGTATATGTGCTTCGTAAAAGCATTCGATACGGTGTGGCATGGAAAAATGTGACAAGAAGTGGGAATAGACGATAAAAAGAATGATACTGGTGGCAAATCTGTATTGAAATTAAAAAGCAGCAGTGAAAATAGGAGATGAGGAAACAGGTTAGTTGACATCCATAAAGGAGTGAGACAGGGATGTCGTGTCCCGTGATTTATTTTGTTGCAAGGGTAAACATGTATGAATGATCTAAACGACAGGGCGGAACTAAACACTGAAGGAAGGAATGTGATATAAAGTATAGATGACAGAGTTTCAGAGATTAGGGAATGACGTTTACGAGTCATGGAAACTGTCCGAAAATAGAGACCTTGGTTTAACTAAGAGGAGATTGTATGCAAGTAAGAATAAATGCAAAGGGTAGGCTGATATTACATAATTCGAGTGCTTAGGGAGTCTTATTTGACAGAATGCAAAGTGCGAGAAGGAAATAAAAAGGAGAGTATCATTATAAAAAAAACTGACTTTGCAAAAAGTAAACAAAGATCTCAACTGGAAATAAGAAGAAGAAATGTTTGGTCGACTCTGATGTATGGATGCGAATCTCGGACTATAAATCAAAAGGTGGCGCAGAGAAGAGAATCTGTTGAAGTGTAGTTTCTAGGAAGAATGTTCGAGATTCCTTGTACAGTCCGGATAACATAGGAAGACAGAGAAGACCGTGAATGAAGAGAAGTATAATGAAGTGTATCATAGGATGGCTAAAGTTTGTTGTCCATTTCATTAGAGGCGATAGTCTTGAGCGTGACTGTTTGCTGTTGAGTTGAAGGGGTGAGCGCAAGAGGAAGATAGAGATAAAGTTTACGGCCATTTTCTCGGATGACACTGGTGGGAGATGGAGAATGGCAGACATTGTCAGGATAACGTTTGAAAGGAAAGAATGGCGCTCTTTAGTTTCCGGCGTCACTTGACTGTCAAAGTGGTGAGCCAAAAGAGGCTGCTGGAACAATTCTAATCTTTGCACTATGATAATGTTGCAACTGATTATTGGTGTGATGATGTAAAGAGCCGAAATAACTGTTGTCGAAAAGACTGACACGGTAACAGTAGTTTATATCTTAATAGTTGTCGTGTTTCTTTCGCTTCGTTAGGTTTACTGAGAGTTACCGTTATCTCTATGATTATTTTCTTAATAATAAATCTGCATACGCAGCCTGCAATACATCTAATGGTTATGATCGGCTTTGACTTAACCGTGGTTGTCGTTGGCTGTTAAAGTATATAATGATTTTGTAGATCAACTGCAGAAAACACGCTGATCATGTAATAGATTTCGTGGTTTTGTCGTCTTAAGTTTCTTGGAGTTTGCATGTGAAATATAGTCGATAATTAGAGCAATCCTATTTCAACTTTTTTTTATCGCAAC
>NW_028234410.1:12902389-12907389 GCF_977035675.1 Penaeus japonicus
AGGAAAGTATTCATTTCATTTTGCCTTAATGGGGTCTGTGTTAATGAATAGGGAAATTCATCGCGGGATTACGAGAACATGTTAGGATTTTTTTTCAGAATGGGGTAAAAAATGGTCAGCTTAATGGTTATGACACGGAATTCTAGTATTTTCTCTTATGCTGGACATGGTAATGGGGTTTGGCAATGATGATTATGGCAACAATGGAAATAACAATAATGTAATAAAAATGATGATCATATTTGCAATGATGATAATGTTTGTAATAGCAGCAAAATGTATATAATGATCATAGCTTTATATGAATGAGGTTAAAATAATGGCAATAATGATAATAGGGTTCATAATGAGAATGATATGATTTTTATCTTCTTTATTAGCAGTACCACTAGTATTATTATTAGCACCATCATCATTATCATCGTATTCATTATCATCATCATTTTTATTATTGCTGATGCCATCAATGCTGTTATTGCAACAATGCTAATTATCACTATCAATATCACTATTTCCATAATCATTATCAAATTTGGAATTATCATACCTATCATTATTATTGTCATTATCATCATTACGATTATTATAGTTATCATTATCATGACAATAATTTTGATATTATTGGTAATGATAATGATGATAATACCATTACCTAATAATAATAATACCTAATTGTACTTAATATCATATAATAATACCTTATACCAAAATCAAGAAGAAGTTTAATAATAATAACACTTGCAATAATGATAGCAATGATCATGATGATAACAATGATGATGAGGATAATAACGACGATGATAAAGATGATAATGATGATAATAATTATAATAACAGCAAAGCTAATTATAATGATGATGATAACAATGAGTATAACAACAATGATGATAATGAAATTAGATATCGATGATAAAGAAATTAGATATTAAGGATAATGAAACTAGATATTGATGACAATAATTACGACAGCAACAACAACAGTAATAATAATAATAACAGCAATGATGAGGAAAGTTTATTGATGACAGCAATGATATTGATCGTAACAATGATAATGATAATTGTATTCTTACTGATGATGATAATGATGATAACAATAACAATGATAATTATGATAGTAATAATAATTATGATGATAAGAATAATGATAATGATGATAACAATAGCAATGGTAATTATGATGATGATAATGATGACGATGATACTTATGATGATAAGAATAATTATGATAATGATAATAATAGCAATGACAATTATGATGACAATAATGATGATAAGAATAATTATGATGATAATAATGATGATAATGATAATGGCAATAATGAGGATAATAATAATTATGATGATAATAATGATGATGATAATAATAATGATGATAAAAATAATTATGATGATATGAATGATGATTGTAGTTTGCGTATGATTTTAATGATAAGGATAGTAATAATGATAAGGATAAATATATGAATAATGATAAGGATAAATATATGAATAATGATAATGATGACAGTAATAGCGCTAACGACATGGATAATGATATAATGATGAAGATAATTATTATGATGATGGTGATTATGATAATGAAATTGATAATGATAATAGTAATAATGATAATGAAGATGATATTGATGATAATGATTATGATAACAGCAATAATAATAATTGATAATGATAACGATAATGGTGATAATGATAATAACAGTAATGATAAAAATAATCACATTAAAGATGACAATAGAATAACAACGATGACAATAATAAGATGATGATAATAAGAACGATGATTATGATGATAATAATAAAGAATTATCATGATAACAATAAAGCGAATAAAGACAATAACAGTAATAATAAAATTGACAATAATAAAGAGGATAATAATAATGACTTGTAATGTTGACAATGACAATACTAGTGATGATAAAAATGATGATGATGAATATGATATTAGTAATAATGATAATGATAATGATATTCAAGTATCATTATTATTATTCAGATCATATTCATGATTGTAATCAATAATCAAAAATGATACTAAGGATGATGATAACAATAATGATTATGATGATAACAATAGTAATGATATTGATAATAATAAGGATAATAGTAATGATAACAATAACAACAGCAATAAGGATAATAATGATAATGTTAATGATAATAATGACTATGATAATTCATGATGATAACGATGTTATCAATAGTAATGGTAATGATAATGATAATAATGATGACAATTATAATGATAATAATAATAATAATAATAATAATAATAATAATAATAATAATAATAATAATAATAATAATAATAATAATAATAATAATAACAATAATAATAATAATAATAACAATAATGATAATAATAATAATAATGATAATAATACTAACAAAAATAATAATAATAATGATAATAATAATAATAATGATAATAATAATAATAATGATAATGATAATAATAATAATAAAGGTAATGATAATGATTATAACGATAGTAATAATAGCAACATAATAACAATTACAATGATAATAACAATAATCAAGATTGAAATAATAATTTTGATAACAATGGCAGTAATAATAATAATGATGATAGTAATACTGACGATGATAACAGTGATATCAATAGTTATAACAGTAGAACTAACAATAACAATAATTTTGAATAATAGTGATAATGATAATAATGGTAATCATTATCAGATGATGTTGTGGATAATGATAGTAATAATGATAATAATAGCGATGATGATGATAATGATACTAAAACATTATTAATGATAGTAATAATCATAATTATGATAATGATAATAGTAATGACAATAGTAACAAGAAAAAAAAGAAGAATGAGGATATTAGTAATAATGATAGCCATAATGATGATAATGAAAATGATAATAACAATAGTAATTATGATTATAATGATTATAAGTATGATGATACTGATAGTAATGAAAATGATAATAATAATAATAATAATGATAATAACATCAATGATAATAATGATGATGATGAAAATCATACCGAAAATGATAATAACCATGATAATGAAAATAACCTTAATGATAATCAATGTAATAGCATTATGATATTAGTAATGATAATAATGATCATAAAAAATGATGATATGAAAATGGAAATAATAATCACAGTCATTACCATCATATAGATAATGATAATGATGAAAGAAGTGCCCCTCCTATAATGAGTACAATTGCTTTAGATCATCACATCAATTGCAATAACAATAACTTCATTGTCGTCTGACATCATCATTGCTGGAGCCATCATTATTATTATCGTTTTTATCCTTTTTATATAATTATCGCCAACATTCCCATTAACCCCGACCATAAAAGATAACTATAATGATAAGAAATCACCAATATTACTATATTGCTCCTTCACGGCTTTATAAAGTTGCATGGCACTGCCCAATCAAAAAGGTCATGAATATCAGAAGAGGAGGGTTGACAGCATCAAAGACCAAAAATGAATGAGACGTCAGAAAAAGGAGAGTAAAAGTGAAGTAAAAGTGGCATAGCTACTGCAGGGTACAAGGTTCCTCAGACCCAATACCCCATTTTTTTTCCTATATAGATTTTGACACAGAATCAGAAAGATGAAAATAATTATAAAAGCTCGTTTATGTTGAAACAGGAAGAGTGTACTAACCCCGTCAAGCACTGCTGGGAATGAAAGCCTGACCCTTACAATGTATACGAGACTTCTTATCGTGTCTCATAAATTTTCATTATAGCCTCTGAAGCCATTATGAATGGTTTAAGCCACACTGCCTGAAGGAACGCACTGTTGCCAATTTATAAATGTAAAATAGCACGTACTGCATATAATCAATATTGACTTTATAACCTTTTTTTTCTCATGAGATTAGTGAATGAGTGCAAATACATACAACTCTGTGTAAATAGATGAAGAGATGTGGGAAAAACGGGATTCAGATGAATTTATTCAACGGTTTATATCGATATACATATCGGTAGCGATAGATGTATCATTATCATAGGGCATTGCAATAATAATTTTGATGGTCAAAACGTTAATGTT
The DNA here is from genome assembly GCF_977035675.1 of Penaeus japonicus. Taxonomy (NCBI): domain Eukaryota; kingdom Metazoa; phylum Arthropoda; class Malacostraca; order Decapoda; family Penaeidae; genus Penaeus; species Penaeus japonicus. The sequence continues at coordinate 12,906,458 of NW_028234410.1, forward strand.
GATGCTAACGGTAATGAAAATTATGATGAAATATACAAATCATCACTATTATCAATATCATTATCTTATCATTATCATTGTTATTAAAACTATTGCTACTAGTAGTAGTGTCATTGTTATTATAATCATTAGTAGTTGTGTTATTGTATCTTTTATTACTATCATTGTTATTATTATCATTATCATCATCATTATCATTGTAAGTAGTAGTAGTATTGTCATCATTACCATCACTATCGTCATTGTTATCATCATCATTGTTATCATTGCTATTTTTATCATTATCATTATCATCATTATTATCATTATTATAATTATCCTTATTATTATCATCGCTATCATATTTATCATTATCATCCGTACTATTATCATTATACTCATTATCATTTTCATCATTATCCTCATCCTCATCATGTTGATGATGTTGATATTATCATTATCATTATTATCAATATCATTATTCCTTGTACCTTTATTGTTGTTATTAATATTACTATGATCGGTATTATCATCATAATCTTTATTATCATCATTTCAATATTAATATTATTATCATTATCATTATTATCATCATTATTATTAGTAGTATCATTATCATTATCATTATTACTATTATCATTATGATTATCACTATTATTATTATCATTACCACTCCAACTACTATTATTCATGCATTCATGAATATTACATAAATATTGTTATCCTTCCTATTCTTGTCATTATTATTGTTATGATTATGATTACTATCATTATCATTACTACCATTATTACTGCTATTATGATTATCATTTAATATCATAATTATTATCACCCTTACCATTACCTCTGCTACTATTTCAGTTATCATTATTGTTATTATTTTCACTAGTTGTCGTAGTTATTATCATTATTGACAGATAAATATCAATATAATGATATTGTTAGGAATGTCA
>NW_028234410.1:12939889-12942389 GCF_977035675.1 Penaeus japonicus
GTAAGAATTAGACTATTCCACAACCTAAAACTTCCAAGGACCCTTGAGCAAAATGTAACCAACATATAACTTAATTACTTTACTGACGTCGAGACTGATTAGAGATTTGAACTGCTAAAAAAATAACATTCTAATATATTTTTACCTTCATTTGTATAATATTACTTCATTATTCCTCTTCAACTCATACGTTAATTATGTGGAAGAGAATTATCATGTCATAACAATTTTTTCCCCAAGAAATGTGGATTACTCTGGGTCATTTTCTCCAAGGCTCACTGATGAAAATGAACGAGCTCTAAAAATCTTGTAATGCAGCACTTTCGGGGTACAAACTCAACTTGAATCTCAAGGGATTCTAAGTAACTTTAAGAGATCTTATATTCCGTTTACGTTGCAGTGTCACAGCCACAGAATCTCAAGTCCAGTAAACAAGATGATGATACCGACTACAAAAGGTTGCAATTGCACTTAATAAATAGATGATGATAATAAGGATATAGATGTAAGAAACATTTTTCTTTTTCTTTTTTTGTGTGTGTATTTTTGAGATATTGTAGGTACAAGCAATTTAGAATTAAAAAATAGACATGGACCTACGAAAGCAGTTTGGTTATATTATCGTGTCTCCCTCCGAGTTGCAAGAACTAAAGTTGAAATAGCAATGCCCTTAACACGTAAACTTTTTCTTACTCATCTTTCATTTATTACAAATTATACGTTTTTAATTAAACGTTTTTTTGTTGTTGTTTTTTTGTATGCCAGGGATGACTCAATTTGCTTTAACAAAAAGTATGTAAACTTTAGTTTCTGTAAATGAACTAGAGATGTAAATAATGTTGTTACCTTCGATTAAATCCGGCATACTCAATGCACATCAGAATCAAGTGGGATCTTCAATTCCCTTTAGTCTGATTTACTCATTGTACTCAACTTGATTCTTTTGCAGTACTGATAAACTACGAATCACATTTGAACTAACTAGTAAAATGATCCTTGTGACGTTGAAATAATTGCCGTCAGATGTTTCTTCACCGACTAATGAACTCAAATTAGTTGTAATAATTAAATTAGGAAGTTACGGTGAATGAGGTTTAACATAGATAGGAAAATTTTAAAGGCTATTTCTCTTTCACCGACCAGCTTAATTTATCTGAGCAAGACAGTGAAATATCCACTATTGATGAATAAAGAAAATCTAATTCTCTAAACTAATCAGTATTTATCATGCTACCAAGTTAGAATGGATCAGAGGAGGACTACCGCAACCCCTACAGCTGCATTGCTTAGAAAGGGCCCGGATTAACTAGTACAATGAGAGGCCCTGCAATGGCTAGCAATTTTTTTTTATGTTTTATACTCTTCTTTGTAAATTTGAGATGCACCGAAGTCTCATTTCGCTTAATGTCTTTTTTGAAGACATGACACAATAAGACTTCATTTCGTCTGACATCGAACAGAACTGAGATGCAGCGAGCAACAGGCGAGGTATATTTGTGATCGAGTTTTTGTTATTTAATGAAGAGTTACGTAGTCCATGTAATTGTTCTTCTTATATTACAGCAATCAATAGGGTCGAGGTTAGAAAACGGAACTCAAAAAAATCACGATCCCTAGTCAGGGCGGAAGTGAAATGGCATAAATATTGCAGCGCATGATGAGGAACATGTATCACTGGACTTATCCATCTTTGCAAACACTCCCGTAAAGGAAATGTGTAAATGGATATAGAATATTGAGAAGTACAGCAGAAAATTTCATGGATCAAGCTATTTCATATTTGATGCAATGGTGCACATCAACAAAACTAGTTTCTCGTCTTCGCTAGATAATTCCCCTGTTTTGACGAGTGATATGGAGTGACAGTACGTTGGTTGTGAAAAGAACCGATGCATGAAAATCACGGAAAAAGGATAATCGTGGTATGATTTTATTCACATTGTTTTCATCAAAGTTGAGCATAACCATGAGCTCATGTCACTCATCTACAAGATCTGCTCCGAAGCAGTGAAACAGAAAGACATTTAGCAATATTTAGGTCAGTACTTCAGCTAAAAATATAGCATAATGTTTATGGCAAAATTAACTTTATAATACAAAAAGTCATTCTAAAAGCATGACTTCATCGAAAGCAAAGCCCCCACCCCCTCGAAGAAAAAATATATATATAATAATAAAACTATATAGATTCCATATAACTGAAGACGTTGACATAATATATGATCAAAATTCATCCTTATACACAATCCTTGTTCTACATATTTACTATCTCTGAATTACAAGTTTGTTTGTTTTTAGCAGCTTCTTATCAGTGGCCTTTCTCAATTAACACAGAATAACCCACCTTCTCACTAATCATATCTCGATTATTTTAACCATCCTACTTTCTAAAGAACACTTTCATTTCTAAAATACTAGTCACTTCCCTTACATAATTCTCCAATAGTGATTTCACTAAACTATACCTATTCTTTTTCTAGTAAGTCTCGTATCTTACTAA
>NW_028234410.1:12982389-12984889 GCF_977035675.1 Penaeus japonicus
AAACTTCTGCATCACAACCATTAGCATCAAAGTTGAGAAAAGCATCATCAGGCAAGATCAATGAATTCAAAGCTCCAGGAGCTCCAGTTAGCAAAAAGCAAGAACACAGAAGTGTGGCTGACACTGTCAAATTAGAGCCACCTTTCAGCTATTTGTGCTTCTTGCCAGAAAGGCCTGCTGTTTCAAAGGTTTGTTAAACTTACTAACTGCTTCCAGAAAATTAAATGTTGAGCATTTATTTTGCATTGTAATTTTTTAACAAATGAATTGAGCCACCCTTCACATAGTTTTTCATAGTTTGAAACACATGATAAATCAACTACGATAAACAAACTCCATAAAGAACGGCACCTTACTTGGAATTTTTATTGTCATTAACTCAGTTTATTGACATTGGATATCAAATTAAAATATAGTGAGCACTGATGATTTCAATTAAATGCAATACAACATGGTAATATAGTATTGCATACTGCATTAATATGACTTATTAACTGAATATGCCAGTATGACTATTCATATCAGATGTTCTATAAAAGAAAAAGCCTACTTCTATCGTTTAACAGTTTTCAGTTAGCAATTATCTTCTCTTGCTTTCTTATATAGGGGCATAGGAATATTTTAAATGTCCATACATAAGTACCATAACTAATGTACTTAGGTTAACATAATTAGACAACGCATTTAAACAATGTTTAGACATTTTGAAGATTTCCTTTTTCTTTATCTCCTTTCAATTTATCTTTTTAAACTGAATCTCCTCTTTTTTCATGAAGCACTAATTAAATTTGTTTGATATTCTCTTCTAACTTTACAAAACATTTCAGGAAATTGTTGTAAAGGGTTTCATTATGACACTGACATCACGACTAGAACAGGTGGAGGGCAAGTGGAAGCTGACAGTCATCATCAATGATGGGACAGCTTCCTGTGAAGTGGATATTGAGAACCAGGTCAGTATCAGAGGAATTTACTTTCAGTTGGTCATTTTCAAGGTCAAAACTTGATGAAAAGAACAAGAAATAATAAGAATAAGAAAACCTCTCCAGCCATTCATCCCCTGAGGCTACAGCCAGTTGCAATGCACATGATCACCTGGTGTACCAACCACACAAAAAGCCATGATATCGCATCTCCAGCGGGAAGCCGTACTGGGCCACCACATGATATCATGTCATTCTGTGTTAATGAGTTTACCCATTGCCGACAGGCTGCCTAATGACCTAACTTTTCGTCAAGGTGGGCGGTCTATGACACTAGCGGCACCAGCTGAAAATTAGAGGGATGGGGAAAGGGTTTTCTCCGCCCTCCATGTAGCGCAGACTAGCCCAAACAATATTTTTCCATAAATCCATCATAAAAGGCAAGTTTAGGCTGATTTTGGAACCCTGTATCTCTAGAGCTAGCACCGTTACAGAAATAGTACTTCATGACTGTGTGCGCACTTCAACTGTGAGTAGATCCCGATGACACGTCATGCACGCATTGACACCCATCTCTTAGGCCTAATCGGTGCGGACATGTATGTCATGACACTCGTACACAATGGGTTAAGATTATGATAGCATGATATGTACTTTTAAAGATGGTAAAACCATAATGTTTTGAAAATGCCATTTGATTTAGTAAAATAGTTTTGGAAGAAGTGTATTTGTCCTAAGATTCTACACTTTGATACTTATGCACCCATATTTTATAAAATATCTATCATAATATCTAATGACAATAATTATGATATGATTATCATTGTATGTAATTATTGATATTATTTTTATTATTGTTCTTTCATTGTAATTATCATAATCAACATTGTCATCTTTGTTGAGTCCTTTCTTCATTATTACTATTAAATTAAATCTTGCTGTATTACTGTAGTACTTATCATCAGTATGATTATCAGCATAATTATGAACTTGACTGCAGCAGCTGAGCTAAAATTATATTTGTTAGGTTGATGATGGCTGGTGTGATTTTATGTATTGCTTTTTCAGAGGCATAGGCATGTTTAAGTATCTGAGCTGGAAATGTGCTAGAAAAGTTACCCAGAAAGTGTGAGTCAGTTCACAGACACTATCTGGTATTTCTTAACTTTGGTCAGCCAACCTCTCTCAGTGTTTGAAAGCTGAGTGAGTAATGTTGTTTGAGGAATTTTAAAGGTTATAGGAGGCCTGGGAGGAATATCACTTAGGTACTCTCCAGAGGTGGAATGATTCCAGAAGCTACTTAGAATTCATCTAAGATAATTATGTTTAATAATTGATTGTATTTTACTTCATTTTCATATGTTATGAAAAATATTTTTTATTTATGATATATATAATTTAATACCCATAAAGATGGCCTTTCTTTTATGCTCCAAGCTGCAATTTTTCATGATCCCGTAAGGTGTTTTTCTGACCTGCTGCAGACAAAGTATGTAAACAGTCAGTCAGATTCAATTCAGATTATTCCCAATTTGAACATGGCTTGACATTATCACACTATACCCCATGTGTTGGAT
>NW_028234410.1:12989889-12997389 GCF_977035675.1 Penaeus japonicus
TACACAGTAACATCATTGAGAGAATGGGCTCCCAGCACTGTTGCTGCAGTTCTGTATGTACTCTGATTCTGTTGCACTGTTGTGGAGAGTGTTTCAACTGTTGCCTGAAGGTTTAGAACTAGTTTCCGTAATTCTTCAAATCGGGCATGTGAGTCAGGCAAAACATTCCTCTGGGTTCCTGAACTGGCCGGATGCCATGTACTCCATGTTGAGGATTGTTGCTGCAGTGGTGGGTGAAAGAGGTCTACATCTTCTTCAACATCTGTGTCACTTGCCAGAGTCCATCTCCAGGATGCTCTCTCAACACAAGACGGCCTAATAATTGATGATCTCAGGGTAACTGGAACTTGTGTGTTGGATTGCTGGGCAGATCCTGGCTGTTTGTTCTGCCCAACTTGTAATGCCCGGAGATGAAGTCTCTCTTCTCGTTTGTCCAGCTCGTGTTCTCTTAGTGCCATGTTAACGGCTTCCCCCATGAGCTGAGAGGGCAGGGAGGGCACATGCTCAGGGGCAATGAACCCAGATACAAATATCTCAAAGATTTTAGTAAGGAGCTTCCTTGATCTGACTATTCTGACAAGCAACAAGAATATAGTATCTGCAAAACCATGTGTTCTGTTGGGATAGACAGACACTATGACATCAGACGGATTTCCAGAAGTGAGGCTGATACTGTTCAGTAGACATTTCTGAAGTCTACGAGGAATTAGGCTGTTTCTGAAGAGGTTCTCGACCTGCACCATCAGTTCTACATGCCTTGTGAGACGCAGCACTTCTGATCTGATAATGGAACATTTAATAGTTAATTGTGCAGATGCTAAATTATACAAACTAATATTCATTCTATAAACATTAAGCAAAAAAGGTGTCATAGAATCAAAGTCAAAAGTACCTTTGTTTAATGGCATACATGTCGCTGACAGCCAGACCCACAAGAAGATTGGAGAGTATAATGAAGACTAATACAATGAACACCACTAGAATGCAGATTGACAGCACCTGCGACTCTGAGGGCAATGGAGGGGACGGGTCGAGGAAAGTCGATTCATAATCTAGCTCTCCTGTCATCATTACCTGCCGAAAAAAAAGAGTTTTAAATGGTAATGGTGATGAGAAGGTGTTGCAGTGATAGTCACAGGAGAAGCAGTTATCATGGATAATGAATACATTAGATGCATGATCGACATAATTATTATGATTTATGACTGTTGCATTATGTGCAACATAAGAAAAATAAGAACTCTGGACATACAAGATATAATCAAGACATTTACAATAAATTCAAGTACACATACAATAAGTTTATAAAAAGTTATGTACATATAATAAGAATAATTGAGGAGCATGGTGTAAAAAATAAACAGTGAATTTTGAACAGACTAAGATTATGCAGTCTAGACTAAACTTAGATCAAAGTAAAGATTCAACACTAAACTAACCGAGATTTATGATGAGCATACACAGGGAAAGGAGAAACAAAACGTACCAGAGCAGTAACAAGGGATGTGCCTAAGTTCTGGAAGGTGGTGTTTGAGCGAAGCAGCACATGGAATCCTAAAGCAAAGGCCACAAGGACAGGCACATACATGAGTAGAAACCTGAGCACATTCTTGGCCACAGTGGAAAACATGACGATATAGACACCGCAACTGGGAAACTGTCCAGTAAAGAGCATCAGTCGTACCCAGGCCAGGATAATTGAAATGGCGCCGACACTCTGCTGCCACTCTGCCAGGCAGCAGTCTTCGTTATTCAGACTGCTAACCAAGATCTGCGGCACACACACAACCAACGTGGCATCGATCACATTTCCAAGATTTCGGATATAAATGAATGGATTTTGGAAGATCTGAACGATCTCGCGCAAGTCCAATAAAGCACTGAAGATGACTAGACACCACCACGTAAGTCCCACTAAGTGCTCACCTGACCAACCACACCTCAAGGGTCCTTCTTTTTTCAGGTAATTGAGGCTGAAGCTGTAGTTGTTACCAGAGTCAGAACTGTTGTTGAATTCAGAGTCGCTTAATGAAGTCACATTTCCAGAAGTCTCCGAATCATTTGAACAGTTGTGGGAGGAAAGGAGGAAAGCAGTAAGACTAAGAACGAAGAAAAAGTAGAAGAACACATTGGCTAGGAAATATTTACGCACTTTAAACCACTTGAGGTGAAGAAAGGCATGGCAGAGCGGATGCTTCAGAAGGTTCTTTCGTCCAGCCCACATGATGTAGTGGAGCATAGACACTTCGGAATCTCGAAGAAGGGGCGGTGGAAGGGGCAGCTCTGCTTGTGGGTTAAGTGGTCTCTGTCGCTGGATCTCACATAGCTGCTGGCTGTCGACCGTCAGCGGGCCGAAGTCGAGATCCAGCTGAAGAAGCGGCGAATCTCGAGCGGAGGTGTTCGCTCGAAAAGACCTGTTGAGGCCAATGGGCACGAGCGACGGAAAACTCTCTACCATTCGCCACATTGCAAAGCCATCTTGGATACAGGCTCCCTTGGCAACAAGTTGCTGCACCGCATGTAACACGTAGTCTCTGGCAGTAGGCCGTCCCCACCACATGGTCCGTCTAAGGGCAAGGGACAGGGCGTTTAGTCCTTCGTTGTTCTTCGCCGCCACTGAGGCACCATGCGACAGGAGTTGCTCCAGACACATTCCATCGAACTCGTCGTCCACGTGGTTGTAAGGCCGCCCAGCCGTCATGTGCAGAGCTGTGTCGCCGTGTCGATCCTGTGAGTTAATGGAAGCCCCAAAGTCAAGGAGTGATGTCACCGCGTCCAGCGAACGCGCCCCCAGCACTGCACAGTGCAAGGGTGTCCGTCCCTCCTTGTCCTTAAAGTTGATGGTGGAGCTACCTCGTCCACGCACCAAAATCTTGATAAGCTTGGAGCTTCCTGCAGTGGCAGCATTATGTAAGGCAAGGCGGCCATCCGCATCCCGACGCCCATGCAGCGCTCCTGCACTCAGCAGCATTTCCACTACACTTACAAAGTTGCTTCCTCCAGGGCCAGGGTTGGCAGCCCGGGCGGCATAGTGTAGGGGCGTGCGAGCATGATTGTCGATTGGGTCCGGAGGTGCACCTCGTGAAAGCAGTATCCTGAGCGTAGACAAGTGGCCTCCGCCCGCGGCCATATGCAACGGCGTGATGCCCGCGGCGTCAGCGAGGTTCACATTCGCGCCCGCCGCCACGAGTTCGAGAACTGCTTCTGTGAAGTCATGCTTGACGGCGTAGATGAGCGGTGTGCGGTTGCCTCGAGCAGGTTCTCTATGGTTGGGAGAAAGGCCGCGTCCAAGAAGAGTCTTCACATTCGCCAAATCTCTTTTCTTCAATGCCTCCAGCAGCGCCACGAAGCGTGAATCTGGCTGTGGACCCCTGAGGATTGGAGTATCCTGACCTGCGTCCTCGACCGAGCTGGACCTCAAAAGCATCCTGAAGCCCGCCATGGTCCTCACTGGTCCCTTCTTATGCAATCGAGCCTTGAACAGACGGGACCATCTGTAGCAATCGCGTAAATGCCGGTCCTAACTGCTAATGTAAACAGGAGCGCGGACTTCCTATCACAGAAGCTTATCTTGTCTGAGATCTTTCTTCTTTACCGAGTCAACATTCCGTCGTTCAGAGTGTGTTTTCGGACACCACTAGTCTTCATGCAGTTGAGACACCAGCGATCAGTGCCCATTAGAGCGAGTTGTGAGGTCAAGAGTATGGGCACGCCCTCTTCTCCATCACCCAGTGCTTACATCTCGGGGTCCTTGACCTCACACGGGCTTTACGGCGTCACTACACGGGTGCCGCTGATCACTCGCTCTTCACTGCCAGGACGCCAATTCCGATGTATGGAAAAACAAGCCTGCAAAACAAAAACAAAAACTGAACATCTTACTCAAATAATCTATTTTGCAAACAATATTGTTATCATTATTATTATTATTACTGGTGGTGTTGTCGCTGGCAGACAGGGGGTGAGGATAACCTATGTTACCTCACCCTCTTGGGATTAAAGTAATCATTAGTCTCAACACTTATTAATGTTAAAGTCAAAGAGAGATAGAGAGAGAAGGAGCCGTATCTGTCCACCCTTTATCAGTAACTTGATGCGTTATTTCCATACTGGGTACCAATCATCAAAATTCGAAAAATATGGCTCGAAAATTTTGCGGACACGTCCTTTGGCATACTTGGTCAGAATAATATGGGGCACAAGATTATAACAACAGATCATACCGACTTATAAACATGGCGGTGGCTCTGATTTAGGGTGAAAAGAACATGGAGGCCCGCAAAGGAAAAGGGAAGACCATTGCAGTCAGTAATTTCAAATGTAGCCCAGGGCTGCTTGTGAAAACTTTTGGTCATGGTACTGTGTGTGTCAGAGGCGAAATTATATTTGGTAGCCTACTGGAAAATTTAGCAGACGGTGTTAACATACTGCTTAGAGCCCCCCCCCCCCGCATTCAGCTGTGCCCCCAAGGTACCCCCTTCCCCAGTGATAGACACCTAATCACCCCTGTGGTGTGTGTGTGTGTGCGTGAGTGAGTGTGTCCATCCACTGTTCCCTTCCAACGATGTGGTTTCAAGCCATGCGCGCGCACGTACTTTGAGTCTGTAAATACTAATAGCAAAAGTGCATACTGGTGACATGCAGGTATCAATACTTTCCAACACAAAAATACTGATCGACCGATTTCTAGGACACCATGAACCATTAACCGAAAGCGTTAGGAAGTCAATAATAGGACTGCGTGTTTTGCTGATTTGTGGTGGCCGCGAGAGGACAATGATCGCCTTGTGACCGCTGCTATTTGTGTGTAGGCTGAACCGACGCTACCCGCTTCGCCTGCATGTGTGGAGTGTCGGTGTGCTGCGAGAGCGTGTCTTGTAAGTGTGTGGGGGCCTTAATGTTTTCTTTTCATATGCTGTATGTTCTATTGTTCACGCTAATGCAATTGCATACATGTGTAGAGGTTTAATTCTGTCTGTGTCTGAGTGTATGCATGTGTAAGTATGAATGTGTGTGCACTGTGTAAATCAATATAGTTTCAAGTATAAGACCACAAAAGCAGATGTTTTATATCAGGTTTGTGATGCCATTGTTGTGGATGGCGTCACCTAAGGGCCAAACAATGCTCTTAACAGAACAGAGGGATGGCGTGACATTGCCCTTCCTCCTCCTCCAGCTTACACACACACACACACACACACACACACACACACACACACACACACACACACATACATACATACACACACAATATATATATATATATATATATGTATGTGTGTGTGTGTGTGTGTGTGTGTGTGTGTGTGTTTGTGTGTGTGTGTACATTTATATACACATTGATTAATATTTCACTTACCTGTTCATCTACGGCCATTACATTAAAAATTATGTATTAAAATATAACTATACTCCCCTTTCTTCCCTACTACTAATCCCATGTTCTCAGAACTCTCAAAGGTCTTGCTCAGAACAGCACAGGCGGTGGTACTGTTAGGCGGTCTTATGCAAATACTCCTTGTTTAATCAATTTTGTTTTTCTTTTCATGTGTACTTGTTTTCCTTTTATTTAACAGTGCATGATTCGCATCCTGCCTTTTTTCCTCCTTTCTCTCCATCTTATTATGCAAATCAGTCAGAAAGAATTGGGGAATATGTGATTCACGATTTTAATATCAAGTTATAATAGTATATTTTAAATAAAACAATCATGCAGACAAAGTAGACCGGCTCAACCCCTCCGTAAACGGTCGCTCTTCAGACCTAAGACAAACCAGACGACGCGCGCCCGGTGTCCCGTGACCGCCTCGTACATCCTGTTGAGGCTAGGCGGCAAATGGTGCTTCGGGAGTGCATTATTGCACAGTCATAAGTCAACACAGAAACCACAATAAACAAACAGCAACTGATGATTAAAAATAGCCGGGCCTGCTGTGTGGAGTTGTGTATACAAGCTAGACGCCGATAACATTTGCAGACCCTTCGCCGTTAAGAGTCAGTGTTTGTGATATCTATGACTGGCCAATGAATCTTCACCTATTGATGAATTTTTGTGATAATATTGAAACTTAAAGATGTATTTAAAAATATATACTTGTACACAGGTACTGTACATCTGGAGGAAGATTCGCCTATTAGCAATACTATTTCAGTTACAAATGGAAACAATATCTTCAGACATGAATCATAAGTAGCATGATATGAATATATGTATGTATGTGTGTGTGTGTGTTTGTGTATGTATGTATGTATATGTACACACACACATATATACATGTATATACACCCTGGTATATGTAAAATCTGAAAATATATTCTGTTTCATTGCTGTGAAAGTATAGGGGATAAGGCATTTGTATTTTACACCTGACGCAAGTGAACAACAGCTACAAAAGCCTTGTCACCTTGAATTACAAATACTATAAGTTTAGTCAGTACCAGAGAAAACTTTCTTGTGAGTTATCCTCATCTGCCTCGTCAAGTGGTTTCATTTGTGATTCATTGACAATGCATATGCGATTCTTGATGAAGGATTCCGTGTAAATGGTGTTAGCTCGATGTGAGTAGAAGACTAAGCCATGCGTGGACCATGGCATGAAAATGTGTATGATGCATGTATGGTGCATTCGTCTGACAGTATGGCACTCAACATTTATCAACAAGAACCTTCCTAAGAGGTCTTCGTAATCATTTTGAAGATTCTAGTTTTATTTTCTTAATGTGGAGTTAGTTTATCTTACCATTCTTCATAGTTTTAGTTTCCTTTTGTAAATTTTGTCTTTATTTTTTTTTTCACAAATTTTGTTTTCATTTTGTTACTGTCGATTTCGAGTTTATTTCCTAAACGTGTGTAGTCTAGATGGAAGTCTAAAAAGACCGACAAGTTTCTCCACTTGTCCCAATCCATGGCCATTGACAACGACGAATCAAAGGCCTATCACGATCTCCTGAAGAGTCGACCAGTGTCAGGTTCGTCAGTCGCAGTGCCGGTGTGCGATGACGTAATGGCGGGTCGTTTCGCCGATAACTCGTTAACTTCCAGAACATCTGCAGTCGCATTCTAAATATGAAAAATAAATAATTAGCTAGATAATAATAAATGGAAGACGTCTACTTCCGTTTAATTTCTAAAAAATATAAGGCTATCATCTTATTCAGTATACTTATATGGCAGATATCAATGCAATATTTAAAAAAAATAGAAAATTATTTTACTATCCCCCTTAACTCCGTAAGAACGTTCTTTGAACTCAGCATTCACTGTACCAAAGGATTCTGCCTATATTCATTAACTTCACAATATTTACCTAATGAACATATGGATTTGGTTTTATTTTCATCTGCTGTTTGTGACCGTGGGTTTTGAGCATTGCATATATATATATATATATATATATATATATATATATATATATATATATATATATATATATATAATATATATATAATATATATATGTGTGTGTGTGTGTGTGTGTATACATATTTTTTTCTATACGTA
>NW_028234410.1:13002389-13004889 GCF_977035675.1 Penaeus japonicus
TCACAGCATATCATCTGTCGTAACGTTACATTTATAATTACATTCATGGTAAGTAACACGAAGACTTCCTTCCCTTCGTAGCGGCGCCTGAGAGGGTCACACTGTGCAATCAGTCTGGCACCTGTGACTCACACTTGCCGTCGTCGGCCTCTTTACGTTTCCTTTGGGTTTACATACATAACATGCTCCCCCCCCCCCTCTCTCTCTCTTTCTTTCTCCCCTCTCTCTCTCTCTCTCTCTCTCTCTCTCTCTCTCTCTCTCTCTCTCTCTCTCTCTCTCTCTCTCTCTCTCTCTCTCTCTCTCTCTCTCTCTCTCTCTCACTCACTCACTCTCTCTCTCTCACTCTCTCTCTCTCTCTCTCTCTCTCTCTCTCTCTCTCTCTCTCTCTCTCTCTCTCTCTCTCTCTCTCTCTCACTCACTCGCTCACTCTCACTCTCTCTCTATATATATATACATATAAACACACACACACACGCACACACATATATATGTATGTATATATATATATATATATATATATATATATATATATATATATATATACGTATAAACATCTGTTATTTCTATAATCGTTGTCCTTATCACTGATTATTACTATTGTTGTCTTTATCATTACAAGAGCTATGCTGATCAATAATTATATGATTATGATCAGTATCGTTATCATTAGTAGATGTTTATCATTATGATAATCACCACCATCATTATTGTTATCACCCCTATTGTCATTACTATTAGCATTGTCATAAATCATCTATTTCTCTATATGATTACATATAACTAGTTTCATTTGCATTGTTATTATCATTACCATCAGTTATTATCACAGTTACTATTATCATCTTGATTACCATTATCAATATCATTAATATTTTTGTTGCCGTAATAAAGGTAGTTAAAATATGAACAATAACTGCAGACAAATGTAATAATACTGACATTCAATAATGGTTATAACAATAATAATTATAATCAATATCACTGCCACAGTAATTATCATCATAATCGTAGTTATCATGAACAATATCAGCATTAATCCCATCATTGCTACTACAACATCTATTACTCTCTCTCTCTCTCTCTCCTCATTATCATTATATATTTTTTGTAATTAACAGTAATTCTCATCCTTATGATAATAATCATCTCTGTCATTATTTTATTCCTTGCTATTATCATTACCAACAAAGCATTGCTATCTTTACTACCTTTCATCAATATTAGCATCAATGTCATCTTTACAACAACAAGACAACAACGACACTGCCACAGAGCTCTCGATAAGATAAAGTGGAGGTGACGTCATGCCAGTTGTAAAGCAGGCACTGGAATGAGACCAGTTTATATATTTTTCAAACGTCATAGACTATGAAATTGCGTCCCGTGGGATATAAACTAGGAAATGCTGAACAATTCAATTAGTAACTCTATGCAGATGTAACCTAATGAATATAAAGATGATTATTATTACTGAGAGGAAAATAATAATAATAATGGTATATTATTGTCTTTCTTGTTGAGGTTAATAGTGTTTTCATTATCAAAATCATTAATGCTGTTTTAACTACTGAAATATTAATGTCATCGACATTATCATTATTACTATCATTAGTATTTAATTACTATGATCATTGTTATTCATTTCCTATCATTATCATCGTTATTCTAATATGCATTATAATTGTGACCTCTATCACATTTAATGTTAATGCTATCACCATGATCTATTTCATCATTATCGCTATTAATGAAACCATTATAATTAGCACTGTATCATTATCATAACTGTTGTTATCATGATCACTCCATGAAGGAACCGATATATCAAAATTTGAGGAATTGTTCTGATAGAATTATCATTATTTCATCATAACTGCTGTTTACTTATCATCCTCATGATTTATTGCTCTTATTTACTATTCTTATTGTCGTTATTGTCATTATTTACTATCATTATCATGGTTATTGTTATTATTATGGTCACCATAATCATTATTTCATTTTTCAATATCAATAATGTCACTATCATCATTCCATTTAATTCATTAAGATTCAATTAAACAAGTGTCTCCCAGACCTAAAATGTATAGCCCAGGTCAGTTCAGTGAGATTTCCAAGTATGTTTCAACAATTTCTTAGAAAAAAAAAACAACTCTTATCCTATCCTCATAACAAAGAGAGACTAGAACTGGGGTGAGGATAACCTATGTTACCTCATCCTTTTGAGATGCAAGGAACCACTTGTGTCAAGAAAGAGCGCTTACTTCGGTGGTCGGTTTGCCTGAGGGTGTCCCAGGTTAATAACGGCGGAAGGTCACTCCTGGATGAGGAAATCGTGATCATTATTAACATATAATTTCATTACCTGTTGTCATTACTGTAACTTTTGTTTTGATGATGGTGGATTTGGATCTTGTAATTAACATTATTCCTACTCCTATTACTACTGCTATAGCATCCATAACAATATTAATAATGACAATAATGGTAGCAGTAGTAA
>NW_028234410.1:13039889-13044889 GCF_977035675.1 Penaeus japonicus
AGATCCATCTGGATCCCATCTTCAGGTCTGGGGAGGAGGATAAGCAAGGTTTGGATCAGATGCGCCGCCGGGCTTATTTGCACTGAGGCGAGCCCGCTTGTGTCAGCCTGTGCTGAGTCGTGAGAGAATGTGCCAACGAGTGTTGACTCGACCTGAGCTTAGTCCATACCCACCGTATTGCCCAGACACGGCGATGACCGCCAGGAGACAGTGGAAACCCTCGAGCTTGGACGGGGCTCGTTCTGCCGACCACGGGGATGGGAAGTCGACGGGCTATCCATTGTACTACCAGACGGCTACTGATGAGGAAGAGGAAAAGAGGGTTTATAATAGGTAAGGGGGGAGCAACACGTTGTAAGAATGACATGTGAGGACAAGTGAGCGGAGGCGAAGGCAGAACGAGGACGGATATCAGCGAACCGGAACGCGGGGCAAGGGTTTCAGGATCATCCGGAGTCGGGGCGGTTCTGATGTGAAGGGTGTCCGGCCAAGTTAACAAATCTGAGCAATGGTAGGGCAGATAGTAGACTGGTCGGAAGGAGGAAAATAAAACAATGTTGGAGATTGAAGCTTCGCGCAGCTGTTAATGAGGGAGATTCCTTTTTTATTTTTTCCCAACCAGTCTGAGGGCATGGACATCAATGTAAAGAAAAACAGAATTGGGGGCAAAGACTGACCGCAGTCTATGCGATGTTCCTGTGTCCCATTGGTTTCAGAAGGAGAGACGTTGTTGAGAGTGTCCCCTGGGATACAGCGTACTTGTAATTGAGAACATACGCTTGTTGAGCACAAGCGCCAAATCTTCTCCCGATGTCTACTTAAGTACCTACTAGAGTACTGCTTTCATCAACATGGAGGAGCATAGAACGGAGCAAGGGATTGGCATAAGTGTGCCTTCTTAATTTTTGACAGAGCGAAGGGAGGAACAACCAGGTGTGGACCAGGTTGCGACGGAGAGTGTTTACCTGGCAAAAAGTAAGCCTGCAATTGAGAGGGTGCAGCGAGCGACGAAGAGAGTGGATTTCCTCGGTGTAAAGAAGGTTGAGGACAGGCAGGTGAGAAGTCTCTCTGGGGGGAGGGTCATGGCGGGCGTTGGAGAGCGCGGCGTCAAGGACGAAACGAGGCTACCCCAGCTTGGCGAAGGATCGACGTAGAAAATTGATCTCTCCGTCCAGGTGCTGCGGGTCACATATGCGGTGGGCACTGAGAAAGAGAGAAGTGGCGACACCTTTCTTAATATGGAGCGAGTGGCAGGAGAAGTGTATATACATCCCGCTGTGTATGGGTTTTCTATACACTGAAAAAGAGAAAGAGTCACCCATGCGGGGAATTAAGGTATTCAAGAAGGGGAGCTGATCGTCGGTCTCCCATTGCATCTTGAAACTAATGGAAGGAGAGAGAGAATTCAGCTTATCCAGGAAATCAGGGAAGAGAGCAGGGTCATGGGGCCAGTGGGCAAAGGCGTTAGACATATTGAAGGACGAAGGGAGATGGAAGAAAGATGCTTTGTTTTGAAGGACTCCATGAACTGGTTGGCCAGGACAGGGGAAAGGGGAGAGCCCATAGAAACCGAAGATGTGGGAGTAGAAACGTCCTTCGAAAGAGAAGGAGTTCCACACACAGATGGTTCAGCTGGAGAAAGACGTCAGTAGGAAGAGGAAGGCTGGGGTCCTCACAAAGGAAATTCCTCTGCAGGAAGGCAAGAACATCATCGAGCGGGACGGTCGTGAATAGGGATTCGACGTCCAGACTCATCGTGATCGCGGGCGTGACCCCGCGAACCCGGCCGATGAAGTCCTGAGAGTGGCGAAGGTGAGCTGGAGAGAAAGTGCCAAGAATAGGTGTGAGGAACTGAGACAACCAGGAGGCAAGAGGCGGTGCGTTATAGAGCCTTGGGAGCAGATGATGGGGCGTAGGGGTTCGCCAGGCTTATGGGTTTTGGGTAGCCCATAGAAGTGAGGGAGGCGAGGATTTATAACCCTGAATCTTTGATAAAGGTTTGCCTCCGGGGAACCCGACGCTAGCTGCTTCAGGCGACGATGGAAGGCGGCAGCAATATTGTTATATATATATATATATATATATATATATATATATATATATATATATATATATATATATATATATATATATATATATATATCACATTACACATATGGTAGTGTGTGTGTGTGTATTGTGTGTATATATATATATATATATATATATTATATATATATATATATATATAAAATGTAATATATATATGTTTGATAGTTGTGTGTGTATATATATAATATATAATATATATATATTATATTATATATATATATATATATATATATATATATATATTATATATATATATATATATAATATATATATATATATATAATATATATAATATATATATATATATGACATGTATTACATATACAAACACACAAAAAAACTCGGATCAGCATAACAGCTTCCAAAAACGGAAATGTATTCAAACACTGACCCTTTCATTGCTCTCATAGTTTGCATAATATCGCGGAAACAGTGTATTTAAGCAGAGAATCTTATTAGTCTAAGAAATACGATTGCAACATAAAGCTCCTTACAAGAAGAGAGAACATAAGGATAATTAGAAGAAATGATTTTGTGTGTTTTATTGAATATTTACTCCTTGACATGGACGCACATACACGTTCACACACATACATACGTACACATACACGCGGAAATACATGTGAAAATATGTATGCACAAGCACACACTCACAAATGTATACACGCTTGTATATCAGTGAAAAAAAAAAGATAATAATGGTAAAGTAACGGTAATGATAATTTATTAATGATACTTATAGTAAGATGAACAAAAATAATAATAACATTGGTAATAATTATGTCAAAGTTAAACATCTTGTTAATGATGATAATTATATCTTCTTACTTTTAAAGAGATGGTGACCATACAATTATCTCTGAAATGAAAAGGATATCAGTATCAATAATAGCAATTACATTGATGAAAATAATTATTACCAATGTTGGTGACACTGATGATAACAAAGATAAGGATGAAAGGATTCTGACAACGTTTACGATTATGAAAAATAAATTGATATTGCCACGATAGACGGTATTGATAGTGTTGATAAAAGAAATTATGACGATAATGATATTGATGATATTCATGGTAACAAAAATGATAATACTTAGAAAGAATAGTAATGACGAAAAAAAACAACATTAACAATGATAAAGATAATAATGATTATGACGAAAAAAAAATTATAATGACAATAACAACAATAGTAATGATAATAGTGTTAATGATAATAATGTTAGTAATTATGATATTAATGAAGATGATGATAATGATAATAACAATAACAATAATAATGATGATAATAATAATGGTACTAGTAAAAGGTGTGGTGAAAATACCAACAATGATAATGATTATAAGAAGAATGATGATAACAACATTGATAAGGATAATGATGAACATCATAGCAATAAGAACAAATAATAACAACAATAATAGTAACGAATGTAGAAATAACAATAGTAATGACAAGGATGATAGTAGTAATAATGTTAATGACAATGATAATGGTAATAATAATACTAGTAATGATAATGATGATAATGTTAGTAGTAATTATGGTAGCAATGATCATAATAATAACAATGATTAATTATGATAATGATAATGATGATAGTGGTAATAATGATAATGATGATAGTAATTATGATAATGATGATCAAAATAATATAAATGACATTGATTACAATAATGATAATGATGATAATGGTAATAATGATAATGACAATAACGCTAATGATAATACTAATAATGATAGTAATCATGATGATGACAATGACAATAATACTGACAATGATAATAGTGATAATAAGGATGATAATAACGATGATAACAATAATGGTAAAACATGATGATAATAATCATAATTATAAGAAAGATAATAATTATAATGATAAAAGTAAAAACAATAATGATAACAACGATGATAATGATTACAATGATAATAATGATAATAGTAGAGGTGAAAATAATGATAATAACAATGTCAAGAATAACAACATTAATAGTGATAGTAATAATTACAATAACTACTACTACTAACGACAATAATAATGATAATGATAATGATATCAGAAGTAAGAAAAGGGAAACGAACAAACCAAAAGCAACAAGAAAAAGAACAACAATAATGATGATAATAAAAACAATATTAACATCAATCATAATGATAATTAAAGTCATGATGATAATAGTGATGAAAATGGTAATAATAGTGGTAATGAGAATGATAATAATAGTATGATAATAACGAAGGTGATGATGAGGATAAGGATAATGATAACGATAACAACAAAAAACTATGGTAATGATTATATTAGTAATGATGATGATAATAATGTGATAATAATAATAATAATAACAATCATGATGTCAGGAATTAAAAAGATAACAATATTCCTAATTATATCAATGATAATTACTAGTACTATAACTAATAATAAGGATAATAATGGTAATGACAATGGTAATACTATGAATGATAATGATGATACAATCAACAATGAAAATATGATGATCACGATAATAGCATTAATACCAATGATTACAGGAAGAAAAATCCTTATTATAAAATACTTTCTTGACATGCACTTCCTCTTCAAATTTGTTATGAGAATATTGGCATAATGAACCATTTTCATCCTTTTCGGAAATGTAACTCTTTATTAATAATGGTATATATATTTTTTCAAACAAAGAAATTGGTATTCATTTGCATAGTTGATCCGGAAGTAATATAGAGCATCGCCCATTAATTCAGTTCATTAGGAAATCAGCCAAGGGATTGAAAAAATAATAGTTTTTTTTAACGTTTACACAGTTTTTAATCGTCATTATACAAGACAATCGATTCTAAAAAAAAAAAAAAAAATAAGTCCCAACAATAACGATGTACCTTTATTGACTCGCTATATCATGGTGTA
>NW_028234410.1:13057389-13065226 GCF_977035675.1 Penaeus japonicus
GTGGTCATAATTTTCTGCAATTCCGTGAATGAGAAAGACCTCTACTCAGGTAGTAATATCACTCAGCTATTAGCAAGAATCACTTGCTTCTCTTGAGCGAATCAGGTGCAGACTCTTCGTCCAAGTGACCAAGATCATGGTAGTAATTGCACTTTGCTTTTCTGGTGACGTCTTCTTCTCTTTGCCCGCTTCTAGGTCATGAGATATGAAAGAGTCAATTCTTGTGACGTCCTGCCGATGTATTCTGAGCAGAGAATTATGCTAGGACGGTGACTTGTGCTGGAACGGCAGATAAGATTTTGATTTTCTGTGTTATGTTATTTGGATGCTGTTACTGGTTTCTTATGTGTCTGTCTCGGATTAGTCAATGGTAACCGACTACATGATTACTCGATATGCTGTGGCTAAAACTGTTCAGTGAGGAATAAGCCACCTTCTCTCAGCAGAAGAATTCACAACACTAAAAGTCCTTGGTAACCACCCATGGGTTCTGTCGTTGAACCCCCCCCCCCACAACCTTCCCGCCCCCCGGCAGCGTGATAATAGCGGTGTTAGGGAGTTTCGATAACGAATCCGATAGGATCCTCTTTCCACATTCTATTCGTGCTCCCCTCAGCTCGCTTTTAAAAAAAAAATGATGAGTAATGGTTCTGGAATTCGTAAGTCTCTCTCTCTCTCTCTCTCTCTTCGCGCTCCGTCTCTCATCTCTCTTCTCCTTCCTCTCTCTCTCTCTCACTCTATCTCCGCGCCTTCTCTGCTCTCCTCCCCTCTCTCCGCTCTCTCTCTCTCTCTCTCTCTCTCTCTCTCTTCCTGACTCTCTCTCTCTCTCTCTCTCTCTCTCTCTCTCTCTCTCTCTCTCTCTTTCTCTCTTTCTCTCTTTCTCTCTTTCTCTCTTTCTCTCTCTTCCTCTCACCCTCCCTCCCTTCTCTCTCCTCCTCCACCTCTCTCTCTCTCTTTTTGTCTTTGTCTTTTTTTTCCCTCCCACCTCTCTCTACCTCTCTATCTATCTATCTATATCTCTCTCTCTCCACTCTCCCTCCCCCTCTCTCTCCCTCCCTCTCTCTCTCTCTATATATATATATATATCTATCTATCGATCTCTCTCCACCCCCACCCCCCCCTCTCTCTACCTATCTCTCTCTTTCTCTCTCTCTCTCTCTCCCTCTCTCTCTCTCTCTCTTCAACTCTCCTTCCCTCTCTCTCTCTCTCTCTCTCTCTCTCTCTCTCTCTCTCTCGCTCTCTATCTCTATTTCTCTCTCTCTCTTTCTCTGTCTCTCTCGCTCTCTCTCACTCTCTCTCTCTCTTTCTCTCTCTCCATCCCTCCCTCTCTTCTCCCTTTCTCTCTCTCTCTCTCTCTTGCTCGTATACCGCTTGCCCCACGTGTGAGTCTCACCCGGCAACACACACGAGCGAACAAGGCCACTAAACCGCTTTCCTGTCGGCCTAAGCATTGACTCTTCGTTACGTCAAGGGTCTTGCTTGTTGAACGCGGGGTGTCGTAAGGTGTCGTTAAGCGTGGATTCGCTATTGTGATTGGTTAGGGTGTCGACTCACGGTGCGATGATGGAGGGGATGGCGGGCGAAGGGGATATGTAGCTTAGAGGGAATGAATCCTATGGATGGTTTGGGTTCTTATGTTTTATATCTGTCCGTCGCGATTAGCGATTCTCTACTTCTGTTTTTTTGGTATTTTCTTTTTTTCATATTTATATTTCTATATATATATATATACTCCGCGCCAATATTTCATATATTGTTTATATATATATATTATACATATACCTATATCATATATATGCTCTATATATATATATATTATCTCTTATATGTCTTATATATATTATCTTCTATCTATATATATATATATATATTTATATATATACGTAAATATTATATATACTCCTCCTCGATCTTATATATATACTACTCTGCTCTATATATATTTAGTAGTGTGTGTGTGAGTAGTCGTGTGTGTGTGTGGTGTGCTGTGCATGCACTATGTAAAATATCTATCACTCGTATATATTATACTCCCATATATTGCTATACTACGATATATATATATATTACTAAGAGAGAGAGAGAGAGAGAGAGAGAGGATGAGAGAGGAGAGTGAGAGAGTTACGCGAGTGAAGCCTATATATATATATATTATACCTATATATATATATATATATATATTACTGTATATAAATATATATATATGATATATATTATTTACATAGAGATGAGAAGAGAATATATATATACTATATATATATATCCCCATATATTTACTATACTACTATATATATAATACTTATACTATATATATATGGTATACATACCTATATATATATATATATAGATATTACGTATATACGAATGTATTTATTTACTATATTGATATGGTATATGCATATATATATTATATTTATATATATATATACTAAATATATATATAGTATATATATATAACTATATATATATATATTCTTTATATATCTGTGATGTGTATGCATCCTCCATATATATTAAAATATTTTATGATATTATTATAAATATACCATACTATCTTTCTCCTATATATCATATATGTATATATATATTTTTTATTAATATATTTATTTAGATATTAGTATATATATATTATGTGTGTGTGTGTTAGGTGTCGTGGACGCGCGCTTGTGTGTACCCTGCTACTGTGTAGTGATATGTACTTAAGTGTATTTGTTATATGTATATATATATCATATATATATTCTATATATATACAATATACTATATATATAATATACCTTGATACTATTATATACCTACTATATATGTGTGTGTGTGTTTGTGTTTGTGATGCTGTGTGTGTGTGTTGTGTGTGCTGCTATGTGTGTGTGTGGTGTGTGTATGTGTGTGTATGGGTGTGTATGTGTTGTGTGTGTGTGTTATTGGGTGTGCTGTGTGTATATGCTATTTATATATATATCTATATATATATATATCATATCTCTATTTATATATATATAAATATAATATATATATCTAATGTGTGTGTGTATGTGTGTGGTTAGTGTGTGTGTGTGATCGTGTGTCTGTGTGTGTGCTCCGTGTGTGTGTGTGTGTGAGTATGTATGTATTATATATTATGTGTATTTTATATATATATATATATATATAGACTATATATTATATATATATATTTTTATATATATATACATGCAGTATAACATTGTGTTGAATGTATATATAACTATATATTATACTATATATATATATATACTCCTATGTATTATATATATATATATGTTATCCTTATGTATGTATATTATATGTATATATATATCTATTTATATATCATTTATAATCTATATTTATCATAATATATATATATATATATAAATATATGTAAGTATGAATATGTATATATGTTTCTTCCTATTTGCCTCTTATATACCTCCTGTCTGCTAATGTATATGACGATACACACAGATAGTAGGTAATCATGTCTAATTTGTACCCTCATATAGCTTGAGATGAATGACGAGAAAACCTTGATATGAGTAATATGAGTAAGATATGCAAGGTAATAAATGACATGAATAACCATAGTTATGAATGTTGTTGAAAAAATCAACATAGTCATCATGATACTCAAAAGATGATAGAAATAGTTAACACAAAAATAAACATTAATCTATAAACAGTAACAAGGATGATAACAATGATAATAGCACTAACATTATGTTGATAATAATGATGATGATAATGATGGTGATGATAATGATGATGTTGATCTGTATGATGATGCGGAAGAGGATGAAGAGGATGTACAGTAGATGAGGGTGAAGATGAGGATGAGGATGATGATGATGATAACGATGATGATGATGATGATGATGATGAGGAGGAGGAGGAGGATAATGAAGAGGTG
The DNA here is from genome assembly GCF_977035675.1 of Penaeus japonicus. NCBI lineage: Eukaryota > Metazoa > Arthropoda > Malacostraca > Decapoda > Penaeidae > Penaeus > Penaeus japonicus. Next base: position 13,061,294 of record NW_028234410.1, read on the forward strand.
GAAGAGGAGGAAAAGGATGCCAATAATAACAATGATAATACTAACGAAATTGATAAGAGGACTAATGATGAAGATGAGAAATACGACGTGCAGCCTCTGACTATAATTCTTCAACAACTTAATATAACCTCGCCTACCTTCCCTTTATCCTTCCCTCCCCCCCTCCTCCCCTCCCCAGCATCTACCCCCACACTATCCCCCTCCCTCCATCCCCACCTCATACCTCTCTCCCTCGCCCCCCTCCCCTCTCCCTCCCACTCCCTCAACCTAACATCATACCCTCCCCACCCCCACCCCCCTCCCCCTCCTCCTCCTCGCCGGCGTTGTTGTGTGAGGTGATGAAGGAAGAAATCGCTGGATGAGCAACTCTCAGTGATGGGTGCTGAGGGAAGAGAAGGGAGAGAGGGAGGGGGAGTGGGGAGAGAGGGAGGGGGAGTGGAGTGAGAGAGAGAGGGGAGGGACTGGGAAATAGAGAGGGGGGGAGTGGAGTGAGAGGGGGGAGTGATAGGTAAAGAGAGAGAGAGAGGGGGGGAGTGGAGAGAGAGAGAGATATGGATAGATAGATAGAGAGAGGGGGAGGGAGGAAAAAAAAAAAAGAGGAGGAAGAAGGGGGAGTGGAGAGAGAGAAGGGAGGGAGGGTGAGAGGAAGAGAGAGAGAGAGAGAGAGAGAGAGAGAGAGAGAGAGAGAGAGAGAGAGAGAGAGAGAGAGAGAGAGAGAGAGAGAGAGAGAGAGAGAGAGAGAGAGAGAGAGAGAGAGAGAGAGAGAGACGAAGAGAGAGAGAGAAAGAGAGAGAGAGGAAGAGAGAGAGAGAGAGAGAAAGACGAAGAGAGAGAGTGAGGAAGTGAGAGAGAGAGAGAGAGAGGAAGTGAGAGAGAGAGAAAGAGAGCCGAGACGAGAGAGAGAGAGAGAGAGCGAGAGAGGAGGCGAGAGAGAGAGAGAGAGAGAGAGAGAGAGAGAGAGAGAGAGAGAGAGAGAGTGAGAGTGAGAGAGAGAGACTCACGAATTCCAGAACCATTAAGGATCCTACGATCGTTATAAACTCCCTAACACGGCTTTATCACCTGCCACTTCATGACAACCCATGACAACTTTTATGAATTCTTCTGCTGAGAGAAGTTGGCTTATTCAGTGACGAAGAAAATCCTCACTGAACAGTTTTAGCCACAGCATATCGAGTAATCATGAAGTAACAGCATCCAAATAATATAACACAGAACATCAAAATCTTATCTGCCGTTCCAGCACAAGTCACCATCCTAGCAGACAGCATAATTCTCCTGCTCAGAATACATCGGCAGGACGTCACAAGAATTGACACCCTCCCCCTCCCCCTCTTCCAACCATCCTTCATGACCCACCCCCCCTAGAAAAGTGGGGCAAAGGGAAGAAGACGTCACCAGAAAGCAANGTGCAATTACTACCATGATCTTGGTCACTTGGACGAAGAGTCTGCACCTGATTCGCTCAAGAGAAGCAAGTGATTCTTGCTAATAGCAAAGTGATATTACTACCTGAGTAGAGGTCTTTCTCATTCACGGAATTGCAGAAAATTATGACCACACACAATGCTGCATTCAGTAGTTCCGCCTTGACAGATTTGACACGGAACCTCTGGAGGAGTAAGCTTCCAATGAAGCCAATTTCCGTCGAGATGGCTGAAGACCTATAACTTTAGGATGCATGCAATGACCCCCATGTGGCTGTGTTTATGCTGCCGACCGCCGTCGCTAGACTCGGCTCCCCTATCACTCCTGTAGAACCACCTTGATTCCCTTGTGACTAATCATCCATGCACTGACTAACAACTATTTGGATTTCTCCATATGTGTATTTGGTTTGTTCCTTACTTAGTAATTAGTGTCCTCGTATGGGACAGAACCGCACGCTGTCCGTTGAGACGAATGTTTCCCAAGACCAGTTCTCAAAAATCAGTGCCAATCAAGACGAACCAGTGAGTTGCTCCAACTGGCTTTGGAATCGAGAAGAATTGAGGGCCCTTAGAGCCAGTGCCGATTTAAAGTGCTGGGACGGCTCCATTGCTTGATCTCTGTGACAAAGTATTGAATCGTTTCCTCAATCGAAAGTTTTCATTCCAACCACGTCATACACGACTAAACTCCATGACCCAACATGGTTTGGCATTTTTAAATCGCGCAAGTCGCTGCAGACGGCCAAGTGCAGAGTCTTTGCCAACTCTACAAAGGCAGGAAAAACGTTCATGAGGAAAGCGATAAGCCAGATTTGCGGAAGCAGATGCTTACGCCGGGCTTGAATGCTCGCGAGGCGGCACGCTGTGTCCAGCGTGTGCTGACTCGTGCGAGATGTGCCAACGGTGTTGACTCGATTGAGCTTGCTCCATACACCAACGCAGTGCCAGCTAGCAGAAACCGCCAGGTGACAGTGGGACAACTCACGAGTTTGGGACGACCACGAGGGGATGTGAAGTAGACATCTACACTGTAGCTACCAGACGGCTAGGAAAGTTCATGAGAATGCCAGTATGCACGAAGGAGTTCACTTACAACATAAAATTTCGTTTAGTCAAGCTATTAGTCATCAAACATGGTTGTTGTTGTTCAATGACAACAAAGCCCTTATGCCTACTACCCAACCCGTCGGAGACTACGGAACTGATAGATAAGGGGTAGTGAACGAGCCAAACATTTTGCTAATGATATAATCATCTATGAACCCAACATACCTCCTGCAGATCTTATTCTCACCAGGAAATCACTGGCGACACAAATCATTGATGCACCGCCCAACTTGCTATGTCTGTTGCACTTATCTGCAACAAGTCCAATGCAACGCTGAAACAAGAACATGGCTCACATAGAGGAAACCTGCCAGAGTATTCCTTGCCCTTAAGAAGTCTTTGCCCTTAAAACTCAAGAAGTGATGTGAGAAAGAAAGAGAGAGAGAGAGAGAGAGAGAGAGAGAGAGAGAGAGAGAGAGAGAGAGAGAGAGAGAGAGAGAGAGATTGAGAGAGAGAGCAAGATAGAGAGATAAAGAGAAAGAGAAAGATAAAGAGAGAGAGATATGATAATATGAATGGTGATAAGGGAAATTATAATAATTATAATAATGATGTTAATGATAACGAGGATGATGATATTGACAATAGCAATTTAAAAAATCGACGCTAGTAACAGTTACCACAAAAAACTTAAATGCTTATACCAGCATATGGTTAGGATAACAACAATAATAATATTAATAACAAAGTCCCTTGATGATGACAGCTTTAATAACTCATTATTCATTTATCAGTATCCACTTCATTTTGCCCGATGGAATAGCCGTGCTTCCCCCAGGGGCGGCCGGGCTCGGGGTGGGAGGTGGGCGGCTGATCACCTGTCATCTTAAAGCCTTTCGACTCACTGTGTCCCATTTTAGAGACTTTTTAATCTATGCAAAGTTTCGTATAGATCTCAAATTAAGCTTTAGTTAGATGTTTCGAGTGTATTAATTAAACACTCACCCATTCATTTTTGTTTACACAAACACACACACACATATGTATTTCTGTATATGCACACACACACACACACACACACACACACACACACACACACACACACACACACACACACACACACATATATATATACTCTATATACCTATATATGTACCAAATGGCATATATATTTTTATATATTATATATATATAGATATACTATACATTCTATATATATATAACTATAAATATATATATTCATATTATATATATAATTATATGTGTGTGCGTGTGTGTGTGTGTGTGTGTGTGTGGGTGTGTAGTGTGCGATGAGTGTGTATATATAGTATATATATATTTACTATACTATATATATAGACTATATTTTGTACATATATTTTATATATTTATATATATATATATTATATATATATATATATATATATATATATATCCCTCTCCCACCTTATATATA
>NW_028234410.1:13065326-13067826 GCF_977035675.1 Penaeus japonicus
TCTTGTCTTTTTAATATTCTTTCATAGCATCTTCTTTTGCCCTTTCTTTCAGATCTTATTTACTGAATTTCCTTCCCCTTCTCTCCTTTGTCTTCTCTCTCGAGTTTTATCCGTCCTCTTGTGAGATGTTTTCCCCTTCACAAACCATAGTACAATTACGTGTGAAAAAATAGAGCCGCGATTAAATTTTTTTGTTGCTATTTTTTTTTCTTCTGATTTTGTTTTTAGCGCTTCATTTTCTGTGTACTATTCACACATTTTTTTTTTCTTTTCTTTCTCTTCTTCTTTCAATGATCTATTTTTTTGTGTTTTTTTTTTCTTGTGTTCTTCTCTGCTCTTCATTATGTTGTCCCCTCTCCGGTGTATCACGTTCCTTCTACGTCTCTACGATCTTCATGGGCTCGGGATAGGATGGGGGTTAGGGGGGGGAGGAGATGGGGGCTGGGGGGGTGAGGGAGATGACGAAGAAGGGGAAGGGGGGTCGGGGGGGGGGTCAGGAAGGTCAGATTACTCAGCCATGTCTAATTATGAGCCACACACACCCCCCTCCCCCCTCACTCCCCTGACCCACCTCCTCCATCTCCCACGCTCTTCCAATTTCCAACATTTTTTTTTTTTTTTTTTTTTACCTTCTTCGGAAGATTTTAGGTAATTAATGGATTTTTCCTCCTGCGCTCTTCTCTCCGTATATCCCGTGCTAGGATCTCCGAGAAATAGGGTAGGATATCCTCTCGCTCATCCGAAACCTTCAAATATCAACCACCACCTTCTTCCTTCCTCTCCGAGTTCCCCCCCCCCCCCTCCGAGTCCTTCTATCCACCTAAGGGACCCACACGCAGAGCCTGACTGTCTTTAAATCCGTGTCGTGCAGAGTCGATACAAGACGCATGCTTAGAGTCGGGTCACATACTCGTGTGATGCGAATGTGCGACCGCTCGACTCAGCAACTCTTTGTGGTTATTATTATTTTTTTCTCCCCTGATACTCTTTTCATCTTATTTTTGCTACGAATTGGCAAAATGCTAACTATGCGTAAACATCTATATGATCTACCCATTTACCAATTACATTTAAATGTTGTGGTGTGCTCAAGTCTAGTATAATCCTTACCTTTTCCTCTCTACCTCATCTTCCATTCACGCTATTTTTTTGCCCTGCTTTTTATTATCCTTCATCTTGATATAGCTATAAAGCAAGGGAAAGAAAGGAAATGAAAAAAATAAAAGCGAAAATATAGATAGAGTGAAAGGGATGGTAAAGGGTCTAAGGGAAACTGATAAAGAATAAAGATCAGGAAATGGATGGGTGGGGAGTGAGTGCGAGAGAGAGAGAAAGAGAGAGAAAGAGAGGGAGAGAGAGAGAGAGAGAGAGAGAGAGAGAGAGAGAGAGAGAGAGAGAGAGAGAGAGAGAGAGAGAGAGAGAGAGAGAGAGAGAGAGAGAGAGAGAGAAGAGAGAGAGAAGAGAGAGGAAGAGAGAGAGAGAGAGAGAGAGAGAGAGAGAGAGAGAGAGAGAGAGAGAGAGAGAGAGAGAGAGAGAGAGAGAGAGAGAGAGAGAGAGAGAGAGAGAAAGAGAAAGGAAGAGAGAGAGAAAAAAAAGAGCGAGACAGAGAGAGAGATAGATAGATTGAGGGAGGAAAAATCGTTTCAATAGAGACGAAAAAAAGAAGAGCAAATTGATAAACAAACGCTTATCAGGTCGTGATTAAAGACATTCCAAATTACTATTCAAACCTTATATAAGGGTAAAACAAGCGAAAAATGGAAGGTTTAATCGGCACATAATAAAAGTTGTGATAATGGAGGGATTCAGGGGAATATGAATCTTTTATGCGCTTTTGTGTTCTTCCTATCTTGTATTTATGAATTCCCCCCCCCCCCCCCCCCGCTCCTCTATTTACTCGTCTTTCCTCGGTTTTTCCCCCTACATTTTTCAGTTCCAGAATGTCTTCTTTCTCTCTCGCCCTTCTTGCCTCCGTCCTTCTCACACTTCATTTTCGCCTCCCTCTCTTCTTCCCTCCTTCCTTCTCTCTCTCTCTTCTTCCCCCCTCCTTCTCTTTCCATCGTCTTCCCTCCCTTCTTCCCTATCTCCCTCTATCTCTCCCTTCTCTCCTCCCTCTCTCTGTTTCTCCTTCTTCTTTTCCTTTCCCTTTCTCCCTCTCTCCTCTTCCTCCCGCATTTCCTTCCCCTTTCTCCCTCTCTCCTCTTCCTCCCACATTACCTCTTTCTTCCTCCTTCATTCCAGCTTCTACCCCCCCTCCTCTCTCTTAACTCCCCTTTGCTCCTTCCTTCTCTCGCTTTCTCATCTCATTCTCTCTCTTAACTCCCCTTTTCTCCTTCATTCTCTCTCTTTCACCTCTCTCTCTCTCTCTCTCTCTCTCTCTCTCTCTCTCTCTCTCTCTCTCTCTCTCTCTCTTCTCCCTACCTCATCTCTTTCTCTCTCTCTCTCTCCTCACTGCCTCCTCTCTCTCTCTCTCTGTCTCTCTCTATCTGTCTATCTATCT
>NW_028234410.1:13090326-13095326 GCF_977035675.1 Penaeus japonicus
ATAATATATATATTAATATGACTATATTATGGAGCTAGATAGATTGATTGATAGAAGTAGTACATATATATATCTTTATATATATATAGTTGTTATATATATTAATATATATTATATAGTATATGATTTTATGTATATATGTGTGTGTATATATATTATAATATATATTATATATATAGATATATATTTTTATATTTATATATATATATATATGTATATGTATATATGTATGTATATCTATATATTAGTTATGTTATGTACATACTTATACAATATTTATATATAATTATATATATATATATATATAATTATATATATATAAATATATTATATAAATATATAATATATGGGTTGGGTGGATGTGTTTATCTATATATATATATATTATTAATATATATATATTTTTATATATATATATATATATATTTTTTATATATATATATATATTTATATTTATATATATATGTATTGAGAGTGAGAGAGATTTAGTCTAATATCCCTCCAGTGCAACGCGCCATCGTATTATTCTGCTCTTGTGTTGATTGCTTGCCATTGGTGATCTACTTTTGAAAATGTTCCTTTGCTGATTTTTATTCACCATTTTTGTCTAAATTTCAAGAACCTCTCTTCACTTATTTCGTATTACTTATCGTTAATATTCTTCAACGAATCCCTTTTTTCTTTACTTTCCTGATTTGAAGGAAGACATGTGGTAAGATCGATTTCCTTAGTACATTCCCTCTTATCATTTTATGACGAGAACATGATTTTTTTTTTAAAGATAAATCGTTCCTTTCGGAATTTCACTTGATGAGATTGAGATTATGTGAATTATTATGTTGATGAGATGTTGAGGTATTCTTAATACCTGCTCGCTTTTTTATGTGTTTTGAACTCACTGTCTCAACTGCGGTTAAATCTGTGAAGTGTTTGTAGGGTAAATATTTAAAGACACGTTGATATAGAGTTTTGGAGCTTTTTCATCTTCTCAGAGCAATATACCGATATTTGTTGTACACCCCCCTCACCCCCTATATCAAATATTGATGGCAAACTCTCTAAACATGTTTCGTCAAGTTAATTAATGATGAAACTATCATCAGCTCATGCTTTTCCTCTCTTGAGAACTGGAAACATAGTCAATGCTTTTCCACTTGTCGTATTTTCTGCCTTATCTTCTTCTTCTTCTCAGCTTGTAAGGGTCCGTAGTTAGACATTTTCTGCCATGCAGAGATGTATAAAATGTTACATTGATATGAACATATTCACTAGTTATAATTCTTTTTGGTGAAGCGTGAACATTAATTTCCTTCCTGTAACTACATTACAGTGATTACACGCTGTAACTATAACTCAGAATTTTGCCATTTACCGGAGTTTCATTTCAATTCATTTTCAATTTCATTGTCTGTATTATCATCTCCCAGCTGGTAATCTATTACAATTTTCAGCATTGAACATGTGTTCATTCCTTTGTTCATAAAAGGAATATTTGTTTCTTTCGTGAGAGATATGTCTAAACATTTAAGTTCAGCTTTAACTCGTTCCTGTGATGAGAGACATACCATGAAATACCAAGATAAAGAATAGTGGTGATAAAAAGAATGATAATATTAGTAGTGATGACAAAAATGATGATAATAGCAGTAGTGAAGATTAAGATGCTGGTGATAAGAATGATGACAAGAGTAGTAAAATATAAAAATAATCATAATCATGATATTAACGATAATCTTAAGAATTCAATGGTGATTATGATAATCGTAATGTTCATAATAATTATGATCATAATAGTAATGATAATAATGATAATGATAATAACAACAGACAATACCAATGATAACAGTAACAACAAAAGCAATACTAATGAAAAATATATTATTGATAATTGTGATGCTAATAATGATAATAGTAATGATAGTGATAATAGTAATAGAAAAATATATGAAAATGAGTAATGAAAATGAAAATAATTACAGGAACGAAAATAACAATAATAAATCTAATGACATATTAATGATCATGACAATAATGATAATAATAGCAATAATACTGATAATGATAACGATAATCATAATGATATTGATAAGGACCATTATCATAATAATGAGAACAAGATTGATGATAAAAATAATGACAAAAATAATAAGAACGATAACTTTGAAGATGATGACAAAACTAATAAATAGAATGATAATAGTAATGATAATGATGATAGTAATGATAATGAAAGTAATAACAATAGAAATGATAATGAACATAACAATAAAGGTAGTGATAACAATAGTAAAGATAACAGTTATAATAGAGATTATGACTATCAAAAAAGCAGATGTTATCAATAAGATAAAATAAATCAAACCGTGATTAAAAAAAAAAGAAGATAACCGAATCAATCAAAATCCCCACCACAAGTATTACGCAATCCACAGATAAGAAAAACAAAAGACTAAATAAAAAGAAAACTTTACTTCTTCTTTTCTGCCCCCCCCCCCTTCTATTTCCCTATAACCCCCCCCCCCACTAGCCCCCATGTCCCCGCCCACGACGTCATTCTATCCCATTCCATCCCCCACCCCCCCTACCTCCTTCCCCTCCCTTCCTCCCCTTACGCAGTCCGTGCTGCAAAAGCCTATCCCGACGACATGGTTGTGATGCCTTATAACGATCTTACCCCCCCCCCCCCAAAAAAAAGAAGAAAAAAAAAAAAAAAAAGTCAACTGCCAATAGAGAACGGAAGGCCCCGGGCTGCGCCGTTCCCCGTTCGGTAAATAGAAATGCCCAGCCGATGTCGCCAAATTTACCCGATGCATATTTCACGCATCTCGAAATTAGTTTTGGCGCCTCGGGGGAACGGCCCTCGATCATTCAGATCTGAGGCTGAGGATGGGGGGGTGGCGGGGAGGGCAAAGGGGGGGAGGGGAGTGGCGGGGGGGACAAGAAGGTCAAGGGGGTAGGATAGAAGGGGAAAGGAAAGGGGTAAGGGGTTGGGGGGGGGGGTTTGTAAGGGCGTTGGGAGTAGAGGGGTAAGGTTTGTTAGGGGGAGAGGTTTGTTGGGGGTAGGTAGAGGGGGAGGGGGATAGGGAGGGAAGGGGGGTGTAAAAAGAGGAGGGGTTGGTGTTCCTGAAAAAAAAAAATGCCTAGGAACCTCCCTATCTAAAGGACATCTTCCCTTTTGGGGAATGTAGTTCTAAATTAACCATATCGGCTGGGTATGGGTCGATTGGGGACGGTGCTGCTTTTGTCCGTGTTTGTACATGTGCATTAGAAAGAAATACCTATGGAACCGCTTCAGTCTCACTCTGTTTCTTTTCTCTGTATCTTTCACTGTCTGTCTCTCTCTCTCTCTCTCTCTCTCTCTCTCTATCTATCTATCTATCTATTTCCTTCTTCTCTCTTCTCTCCTCGCTTCTCTCTTTCTATCTTTCTATCTCTCTTCTCTCTCTCTCTTCTCGCTCTTCTCCTCGTCTCTCTCTTTCTTCTCTTGCTCGCTGTCTGACATTATATCTTTATATATTATGAATATATCAGATATATATATATATATATATAGAGTTAATTATATACAGTATAAAAATATATATTAGGATATATAGTATATAATATATATATATATATATATATGTATAAGTATATATATATATATATATTTATATATAATTATATATATGTATTATATATATAATATATATATATTATTTATATAAATATATTTATAATATATAATATATATGTGTGTTTGTGGTTGGGTGGTGTGTGTGTTGTGTGCGTGCTTGTGTGTGTGTGCATATATATATGTGTGTGTGTGTGTGTGTGTGTGTGTGTGTGTGGGTGAGTGTGTTGTGTGTGGCATATAGATATATATTTTATATATATATATATATATATATATATATATATATAGATATTTATATATTTAGTTATGCATGATATTATTGATATATATATATATATTTAGATATTTACTAGATTTCATGATATATTTTATATTAATTATATAGTAATATATATTTTATATATAATATAAATTTTATATTTTATATACATACATATAGATATAAATATAAAATATATATATAATATATATATAAATATAATATATCGGAGACATATATATAGTAAGAAATTACATATATATATATATATATAATATATAAAATATATATATATTTATAATTTTTTTTTTTCCCATGATATATATATATATATATATATATAATATATATCGATATATAAATATATATATTATATACATACATTTCTAATAATATATATAATAAATATATATATGATATATAATCGTATACATAATATATGTATCTATATAGACCTATATATAGAATATATAATATATATATATAAAATATATTAAAATATAATATATATATACTATAATATATATTCCGTAGACATACTATATATATATATATATCGTATAAATACATACACATATATAATATATATATATATATATAAGATATAATTTTATATATATATATATATATTTATATATATATTATCGTATACATTCATATAGATATATATATATATATAATATATATATATGATATAATATATAGAATATATATTTAATATATCGTATACTTCCCACAAAAAAACACACACACACACACACACACCAGATCTATATATAAATATATATATATATATATATAATATATATATATATAATATAATATTTTTTATAGTTATTTGGTATGTGTGTTGTGTTGTTGTGTGTATGTGTTGGGTGTGTTGTGTGTGTGTTTTTGTGTGTGTGTGGTGTATATATATATATATTATATATATAGATATATATATATAATAATATGATAATAATGCGTGTGTTTGTCTGTGTTTTATTATACTCACTGCACTTTGCACGATTTGTGGAAGTTCTTGAAGTCTAAGAGTATATGTGAGGAAGATGTATTATGGCAATTACCATTTAATAAGAAATTACAAAGTTTACCTCCCTGACCGGGAACTCGAACATAGTC
>NW_028234410.1:13107826-13110326 GCF_977035675.1 Penaeus japonicus
ATGGCGAGAATCGATCCTATTCCTTTTCCAAGATGAGATTATCGAAGGCCTTTGGAAAACTGTAAACGATTTTCAGTGGGTTCTACTGGGTCTTCGCCAGGAGAGAGGTGGAGGTGGAAGGAAGGTACAAGAGGAGAGAATACAAGAGACTAGAAGTGTAAGGGATTGAACATGATGCAATGAAGATATCGAGGACATGAAAAAGAAGATGGAGAAAGTCAAGAATCTTCATATTGGAGTGACGAAGAAGATGGAGGAAGAGGAGGAGGGGAAGGAGGAGGAACGGGTGGGGGTAGGGGTTATGTGAAGGGGAAGGGAGCTGGCCAGCAGATAGCTCTGAGATTCAATAAAGGGGAGTGATATGGGACGAGCCGGAGCCGGTCGAGACGAATTGAAGAGATTGGCTAAGAATTGGATATTTATGTCAGGCACAGCTACGTGGCGAGGCGGCGCACAGGAAGTTAATAGGGAGCGATGGTTAGGTGGAGGGGCCAGGGGCAGGGGGGGCAAGGGGGTAGGTACGAGCTAGGAGAATTGACAACACAAAATCCCCGTCACAAATTCATACCCACTGGAGGAAACGTACAGATGTACTTTCCATTTCTTTCCCTTGCTCTCTTTTTCGCTCTCTTTCTCTCTGTCTTTCTCCCTCCCTCCTTCTCTCTCTCTCTCTCACATGCACACACATAACATTCAACCTAGTTTTACACATACCAAGTTAATAATGAAAATGACAGTCAGTTGCGAGAAATAAAATGTTAACAAAGACAAAGCTCATACCATTTATCACAGAACAGAATCACATGAACATTCTCACAGATGGAAAAAAAACAACAACAACAAAAACGTTAAACAGCAATGAAAAAAAGAGAGAGAAAGAAATAATAAGAGACAGACAAACTCCTCCGTAAGTCCAAAGAGCGCGACGAGATGAGAAGAAGAAAGATACATCACCAGATGAAAAGAGCGACGGATTATGCAAATACATGCAGGCTACACCACACCTCTGGAGACGTAAGTTTAAGATTCCGAAGCGGCGAGAAGGTCGAACCTCTCACCCTCAGGAAAATGGGGAAGAGGGGAGGTCAAGGAGGAAGCTTAGGGGGGGAGGGAGTGGGGGGAGGGGGGGAATAGAGGGAAGTGGTAAAGGGGAGAAGGGAAGAGGGAGTCAAGAAGGGGAGAGAAATGGAAAAGAGGGGATATAGAGGGAAGTTGAGAAGGGGAGATGTAGTCAGACAGGGGAGAGAAGTGGCAAGAGGGGAAAGACTGAAGGAGGGAGGGAGGAGGAGAGGAATGGGAGGAGGAGGAAAGAGGAGAAGGAGGGTAGGAGGGAGGAGAAAGAGGGAGGAAAGAGGAAAAAGAGACGGGGAGAAAGGAGAAGCAGGGGAAGAAGGGGGGGTGGGGGGAGCAGAAAGGATAAGGAGAGGCGGGGAGAGGGGGAGGGGGAGAGGAGAAGAAGGGGGAGAGGAGAAGAAGGGGGACCAGATGAGGGGAGATAGAAAAGAAAAAAAAAAAGGAAAAGCTACTCTACTCTTTCTCCCCTTTTATTCCGAAAGAAAAATAGAGGGAGACAAAGGGTAGGGAGACATACAGGAATGTTCTTTGCTCGAGGAACCCTTGATGCCTCTGAGCCAGGAGCCGTCGTCACATCAGAGACATTATAATACGACGTCCAAATGTTTTTAATTTTCCTTTTCTTTTTTTTTTTACGAACGATGGCATTATATTGGTGAAATTAATACTATGATGTTATAATTATTTTTATTATTTTTATAAATTCTTTAAAAGCATAGTTCCTTCTAGCCTTACTATGATTTTTATTACTAAAATTGTCATTATCATCATCGTTCTCATTGCTATCATCATTACCTTTATCAGTATTAATAATATCATTATTATCATTATCTTTATCGTCATTACCGTTACCATCATCATTATCATTATTGTTACCAATGCTATTAATGATTATCATTATTCTATTCATTATCCTTATCGTTATTCATATATCATCCTTATTGTTAATATTATTAATATCATCCTCTTCAGCATTATAAACATCATAATTATTACCATCATATTAATAACCATCATTGCTTTTACCATTATTATTTTCTTAGATATTTCACTATCATTATCATTACTGTCATTGTTGTTCTTCTTCTTCTTTTTCTTCTTATTATTATTATCATATTATTATTATTACATCCTCCTCCTCATTATCATCCTTGATATCCTTATCATTATTATTATTATTACTATCATTACCATTTTTTATTATTCAAATTATTATTATCATTAGCATTAGCATCATTATTATCATTAATGTAATTATGATTATTTTTTTATTATTATGCTCATCCTTATCATTACTGTCATTATCAATATAACTTCCATTATCATTATTACCATTATCATTATTATCATTATCGTTATCATTATTGTTATCATGTACTCCTATTATATCATCAATATCATTATCATCATGAAAATCGTTATTATT
>NW_028234410.1:13120326-13122826 GCF_977035675.1 Penaeus japonicus
TTTATTCATACTATATACATTAGTGAGGGAGAGAGAATGAGAGAGAGAGAGAGAGAGAGAGAGAGAGAGAGAGAGAGAGAGAGAGAGAGAGAGAGAGAGAGAGAGAGAGAGAGAGAGAGAGAGAGAGAGAGAGAGAGAGAGAGAGAGAGAATTATGAAAAGCAAACCAAAGGCAGGAAGGCCGTAAGATCAATAAAGCTGTACTGGGGTGGAATTCCACACCCACAAAACGTAGCAGGGACTCCATAAACACATGGGGCGATGTAAAAAAAAAGAAAAAAGAAAAAAAGTACAATTATGTGAAGGTTTGAATGTAATTTGTCTTAAATTCATATAAAAAAGGAAATCATATACAATATTTGGGGTAAACTCGTACAAACACACACACAAATGTATATATATGCCTGATATATGTCGTGTGCTTTTGAGTGTTTAGGTGTGTTTGTGTTTATCATGATTTGTCTATGATTTCGCTGATTAAACGAATGATGCACAACAGGTTTATGCTATTTTGCTGATATCGCAAAACATTATATTTAAACTAAAGAGGATCCTAGTACCAAAGTCCATATATTTTCTTCACGTTAAGTGTATGGCCATTTTTAGAGTACTGATAAGCAAAGCCACAGATTTGTTCTGCAAATAATTTATCTATCTAATTAAATTACATTTACACATAAACACACACACTCACACAAGCACATACTCAAACATACACACACACACATACAAGCGCACACATGCATCAAGCAAGCAAAAATCATCACAACCGACTATCTACACACAATCACAACCCTTCATAAAGCACCCATTACAACCCTAAAGTGCACCAACAACTACCACATCATAACACCAGTCTTTTAAACCATATGCTGCGTGATCAACATACAACCACCATAATACACCATACGTCATCATAAAACTATCGCATCACAGTTTTTCACCAAATACCATCCACATTTAAAGCACCGCAATAAAACTACCACATTCACAACCACAACCCCACAATATAAGAGCAACGGACATCACATAAAGCATTATGTAATCATCATATCTCTACTCCAACACCTACAAAATCATGAAAAAGACCATTCACTATTACAGCACCATCATGAAAAGTACTATACAACTACAAACATTACCTATAATTACAACACTATTGATAAACAACCTCACTGTTTCATTAGGATAGTAATATCCTGAAGAGTACCATCATGAAGAAGTACTCATCATAACAATACCATTATGGAAAGGACTCACTATATCGAGACCGTCATGAGAAACACCCACCGTAACAACACCATCATAAAAATCACCCACGATAACGCCATCATTAAAACCACTCATAACACAACATCACCATCATAATAAAACACCCAACAAAACAACAACACCATAAATAGGACCACCCTCACAACACCACCACCAAAAATCTCTCATCCGAACAACACCACCATAAAAAAAACTCCGAACCTCACACCATAGAAAGGCACAATCACAACACCACCATAAAAACCTATCACACTCAAACCACCATAAAAAACACTCACCCCCTCACACCAGCAATACCACAAACACCTACCAAAAACAACAACCCCATAAACCCCACCACAACACCAACACCACAAAACAAAACAAAAAAAAAATCACAACACTCACACCACCACCAGCATCACCACCACCATCCCAAAAATCCTCCCCGAAGCATCACATCACGACAGCGGCGGCGACAGCGGGTGGTGGTTGTGGGGAGGCGGCAGGAGAGCGCAGTTCGTCCCCAATCACGAGGAAATCAATTTGTTGATGGAGTCTCGGCAAGGCGAGGTCTAAGAGCCACCGACGGACGGGGTTTTCCCACTTTTTTTTTCGTTTTTTTTTTTTATTATTATTGTTGTTGTTGTTATCGGTGTTGTTCTTTGTGTCGTTGTTGTTCTTGTTGTTTTTATTATTGTCGTTATTATTATTGTTATTACTATTATTATTATCATTATTTTTGTCATTATTATTTTCATTATCATTATTATTATCATTGTTATTATCATTATCATTATTATCATTGTCATTGTTATATCATTACACTTACTCTTATAATTATATTCATTATTGTTATCATCATTAATATTCACATTATCTCTGGGGTGATGATTATCATTATAATCATTGTTATCATTTTAGTAACAGTGTCATTATGATCATCATCTGTATCAATATCATCATTATTAATTTCGATGAAATCATATTTGCGAAAAATGTTTTTCCAATTATGATCGTCATCATTCTTCGTTATGATTATTTCCCTTGTTATCATTACTAGTAGTAGTTTGATTACGAAAATGTATATATATATATGTATATATATTATATATACATATAATATATATATATATATATATATATATATATGTATATACATACATATATATATACACATATATAACATTATATATATAATATATATATATATATATATATATATATATATATATTATATATATATATAT
>NW_028234410.1:13145326-13147826 GCF_977035675.1 Penaeus japonicus
TCTCTCTCCCTCTCTCTCTCTCTCTCTCTCTCTCTCTCTCTCTCTCTCTCTCTCTCCCTCTCCCAAAAAATCCCCCTCATCTCCCGACCTCGTATCTGCTTTATGATCTATCTCCTCCGCTTTCTCCTAATCCTTTGTCTCTCCTTCTCTTCACTTCCCTCTGTCTCCCTCCTCTTCAATCGCCTTGAATCTCTTGAACTAATGATATTTTTGCCTTCTTTCGTTGCAAGTGACCTTTGAAGGGATTCCACTTCATTTTGCAACATCTTAAGCTAATCAACTCACAAGTAGTCAATGTCGAAAAAAAGAGACTGGGAAAAAAGTGACAGAAAAAAGATAAATGAGAGGAAAAAGGAGAAAAAAAGGAAAAAAAAAAGAAGGGGAGAAAAAAAATGTATAGAAAAAAGAGACACCCACAATGCCCAGCGACAGGTTTTTCCTGACTTGCGTTTATACGTTTATATATATATATATCTTTTCTTTTTTCTCTCTCTCTTTTTTCTGTCTCTCTCTTTCTTTCTTTTCTTCGCACATTTTTTTTTTTTAATCGTCGCCTCCCCTTTTATTCTTTTATCTCCTCTGTACCTTTTCACACGGAATCAAAGGTGCTAATTAGGCAGTCTTTTGAGTAAGGTTTCAATCAGATTTGAATGCAACTTTCAAATCCCTTTTCGGACTTCGGGAATAAAGGATTTCTTATGAGATTAGAAAAGGACAGGTGGAGTGAGGAATGAGTGAGTGAGTGAGTGAATGAATGATTGGGTGGATGAGTGAGTAGGTGGGTGGGTGGGTGGGTGAGTGAGTGAATGAATGAGTGAGTGGGTGAGTGAGCGAGTGAGTGAATGAGTGAATGGGTTGGGTGGGGGGTAGGTGTGTGAGTGAGTGAGTGAATGTGTGAGTGAGTAAGTGAATGTGCGAATAAGTAAGTGAGTAGCCGAGTGTGTGCGAATGAGTGAGATAGTGAGCAAGTAAGTATGAATAAATGAGTAGGCGATTAGTGAGGGAACAAGCAAGTGTCTAAAAGAGTGAGTGCGTAAGTGAGTAACTAAACAAGCGAGTGAATGAGTGATTGAATGAGCGAGTAAGTAAGAATGAATGGACGTGTTAGTAGTTGAATAAGAAAAGGGTTTTGAGTGAATGAATGAGTAAATGAGTGAGTGAATAGGAACGTAAGAGGAGTGAATGCATAAACGTATGTTACGTCAGTGATCGTCTGAATGAAGGGACAAGTTAGATGAATAAAGTGCCAGTGAATGATTGAATCACTGGAACGTAAATGAAGTAAAAAAGGATGAGTAAGTAAACAAAGTAAATAAAGTGATATGATTCAAAATCGATAAAGGAAGGAATATAGGAAAACAAAAAGAAAAAAAACAAGAACAACAACATTAATCAATGCACATAAAATACACATACAAGTAACAAGATGAGTAATGGATAATGGAAGATGAGTGAGCGTGAGTAAGCCGGATCTCCTATTTTATGAATAATGTCAAATTAATCATTACCTTTTCAGGTATCAATAAATTGAACCTAATACATGGATGGATTAATAGGACAAACGGTTCTGATAATAAGGCTTCTGCTGCTGATAATAATATTGATGATGGTAGTGACAATGATGACGGTGATTATGATGATGTTGTTGCAGTTGTTGCGATTACTGTTATCATTATCATTATGATTATCAAAATCATCATTATCATTTTACAATCCTTATTATCAGTACCATTATCATTGATATCACTGATATCATTATTATCATCATCATCATTATTATCATTACAACCCTTCTTGTAATTGTTATTGTTACTATCATCATAATTATTGTACATGTTTGCTGTTATTAGTGTTATTATCATTATTGTTATTAGTCTTATTATCATTAACCTTACAACAACTATTATCATTGTTATTTTTCATCATTCTTATCACTTTGATATTTTTTTTATTATCGTGTGTTTGTGTGTGTGTGTGTGTGTGTGTGTGCATGTGTATGTATGAGTTGTATGTATGATAGAAAGATAGGTAGATAGATGGATAGAAAGATAGACTTCAGTGGATATTTCTATGGATGTGTAATCTATTTTTTCTCTTTTTCTCCGTGCTGTGGTGGATTTGGTTCTACAGTCGCGCTCCACACAGCCTACCTTTTGTTTACAAAGCGAGATACCACTGGCAGCTAAACCCGAGATCACAGGCTAATAGGTTTTCAGTGTGCACTGGAGCTGTGCGTATGGGTGTAGTTGGAAATACGTTTCGTGCTGTACTATATAGGATACCATGCCTAACTGACAAAACTTTTCAGAAAGGTGTAGCGTTCACTTTGGCATCGCATTTTATGGTGCATTAGAACGAATATATTTAGAGTCTAAACGGTCTAGCCGGGAAACGGGTGAATACGAAGACTATGTGCTATTCGTGTTCACAACCACACGTTTCTGTAACGTCTAAAAGATATACACTAGGTATTGGCCGAGTGTGAATTGAAACGAGTGAA
>NW_028234410.1:13165326-13170326 GCF_977035675.1 Penaeus japonicus
ATATATATATATATATATATATATAACATATACCCCATTCTCGTCTTTACTAACCACATGCTCTTCCCGTTGCCCACGTGTAAGATTCCTTAAAGAGAAATCCTTTTCCTGCTTACCGATTTGTGATCCCGTGAAACTTTATGAATCAAGCGTATGCGATGTCCGAATAGCGGGGTCCTAGCGAGCTTATATCCGCCCGCACAAGTTTCTCGGAACTTAATTACCAGGGCTGGCCAGAAGTTATTAAAGTCCCTGAGTGACCTAAGTTGCTAACCCACAACGGTGATGATTATCTTGGCGTTCGTAATCTGAACTTCGAATATTCGAACGCAGCAAGGATTCGCTGTCTTGAACACCATTCGAACCCGGGATCGGATTCTCGTCTCCTCAGTCTTCGGATCTTTAGCTGTCCGGTCATCTTTTGTAGATCTTTTATGCATAAGTGTATCTTGGTATCTCTTTATTCATCTAAAAGCATACACCTGTACACACACACACACACGCACACACACACACACACACACACACACACACACACACACACACACATTCACACACACCACTATATATTTGTGGTGATGACGGCAGATGTGTGTGAGTGTGTGTGTGGTGTGTGAGTACATTTGATGATGTGTGTGATTGTGTCTGTGTGTATATAAATCTAGTATATCTATATCTATATAATATATATATATATATATTATATCTATAATATGTGTGTGTACGGTGTGTATGTGTGTCTGTGTGATTGAGAGTCTAATTATTATATGTATATATATAAAATCACACATCTTATATATATATATAATCATAATCCTCTTCTACACACAACTATCTGTACAACACGACCCGACACTACGTTACCAGTAATAAATGTAGATAGAACACGCACACCAAACGTCACCCAGTTTAAACAAATAGGAACACACACATCAACATCATAACAACCACACGTTCTAACGACCATGACTTAAAGCTTTCCTCAAGACCATTGCCGATTCGAAAAAACAAAAGATGGCACAGACCACGGCCTAAGATTCTGCACATCATCAAAGAGCTTTGCAAAAATTAACCCACAGAGTTAGGATGCGGATAAACCCAACAGGGGTTTGGATCTCTCATTTACTCTTCCTCTCCCCCACTTCTACTTTCTCACTCTTACTTTTATCTATATCCCTACTCCCATCTCTCTTACACACCTACTTCTTATCCATCCACCTTTCTTACTATTACGAATTCACCCCACTTTGTCACATTCCTCTTTTCACCCCACCTCCGCTCCATGTCACCATTTATCCTTCTTATCGCTCTCTTCCCTTATTTTCTCTTCTCCTCCTCTCACCCATTTCCGTTCTCTCCTCCTCCCGTTCTCCTTTATCTCTTTACTTTTCATCTATCCGCCTCTTCTCTCCCTGTTATCCCCTCCCTTCTCTCCTCTCCACCTCTCTGTCCCATCTCCCCCTCTCAACCCTTTTCTCCCCTCCTCCCCTTCCTTCTCCCCCTCCTCCCCTTCCTTCTCCCCCTCCTCCCCCTCATTCTCTCCTACCACTTCTTCGCTTCCCCTTCGTCTTCTTTTATGCATTAGATTTATTAGAGCATTTTTAGTTTCAGATTTCACTTTTATCTTTCGAAAGATTCTGAAAAAAAAAGTGAACCGCCCTACTTCCCCTTAATGTTATATCTCTTTTTACGGTTAACGCGATATTGTTTGTTTTGATTTTGTTTTTAATTTGTTAATTTGCACGCAATTTTTAAATTATTTCAGAGGTTTATGTGTCATTGCAAAGGATAAGGAGGAGGAGAGGAAGAAATATAAAAAAAGTAGGACAGTGAGGAGGAGGAGGTGGAGGTGGATAAGACGAAGGAATAATAATAAGAGAAGGAGGTGAAGAAAAAAAAGAGGGGAAAAAGTGGTAAAATAAAAGGAGGGTGAAGGTCACTGAGAAGGAAGGAGGTGGAGGAGAAGATGACGAGGAAGAAAACAAATGAAAAAAAGAAGAAAAAAGACAAAAAAAAAAAAAAGAGAGAAGACGAGGGAAAAACAGATCATGGTATGGGAATAATTACTCTTATCTGATTTTGGTAAATATGTAGGCTATGTGTACGTATATCTACAATTTATGGGATTCTCACCCTCTCTCTCTCTCTCTCTCTCTCTCTCTTTCTCTCTCTTCAATATTACATCCATACACACACACACACTCCATCACACACAACATCACACAACAGACACACCACATGTGGATCTCTCTCTCTCTCCTCTCTGCACTTTCTTCTTCTCTCTCTTTCTTCGCCTCTCTCCTCTTCTACTCTCTCTCTCTATCCTATCATTATTCCTATCTATAAAATATCTATACTATATATATATATAGTATAACTATATTATATCTATTATGCTTGTTTTGACTTGTGTGTGTGTAATTTAAAAATACTCTTTGCTAATAATTCACCTCTATGACAAACATTACCTCTCATTAATGATAAAATATATGTATATATATATGTATATATATATATATATATATATATATATATCTATATGTTGTATATATATATAACCATATAGTCGCTCCAATCATAAGGGATGATAATTATTCGCTTAATAATGATATAAAAACAATACATAATATTAAATAAACATATTTATATATACTAACTATCAATGTATATATCTTATATATATCATAGTATATCTATATATATATTATATATATATATACTATATATTATTTAATCATACATATTATTTATTATATATATATATATATCACATCTATATATCTATATATGTATATATATATTATATATATATATATATATCTATACTATTATATATAAACATATACCCCATTCTCGTCTTTACTAACCACATGCTCTTCCCGTTGCCCACGTGTAAGATTCCTTAAAGAGAAATCCTTTTTCTCGCCCTTTACCCGTTTGTGATCCGTTGTAACGTTATGAATCAAGCGTACTGTCGACTGTCCGATCTAGCCGCGCGTTGCCGGTCCTAGCGAGCTTATATCCGCCCGCACAAGTTTCTCGGAACTTAATTACCAGGGCTGGCCAGAAGTTATTAAAGTCCCTTGGAGTAGAACCTAAGTTGACCAAACCTAACGGTGATCTTGTTCTTGCGTTCGTAATCTGAACTTGCAATATTCGAACGCAGCAAAGGACGTCGAGTCTTGAAGAACACCTTCGAACTGCCGGGCAGAGTCGGAATCTGTTCGCTCGTCCTCAGTCTTCGGATCTTTAGCTGTCCGGTCATTTTTTGTAGTTCTTTTATGCATAATTGTATCTTGGTGTCTCTTTATTCATCTAAAAGCATATAACTTGTACCACGACACACAATATATCACACACCGCACACACACACACATCACACACACCACACACAACAACACATTCACACTCACAACACTTATATAGACTGTGCGTGATGTCGGTGTGTGTGTGTGTGTGTGTGTGTGTGTGTGTACATTTTTGTTTTGTTTTTGTTTGTTTTTGGGGGTGTGTTATAATAAAATATATATATATATATATATATAGATATATATATTTTTTAATATATAATATTATCTTTGGGTTGTTATTTTTTGTTTTTGTTAATTTTTAAATTTTAAAAATATATATTTTAAAATAATTTTCCCCATTTTTATTTTAAAAATATATATAAAATTATAACAAAACCCCTTAAAAATTAACACACACCCCAACAACTTTACAATTTTTAAATTGATAAACCAACAAACACGCACACCAGTTTAAACAAATAAAACCCCACACACCTCCCCAAACATAATACAAAACCCAAACCCGTCAAACCGCAACCATGAATTAAGTTCCCCAAAAAGGGACCCCCCTTTTGGGCCCGAAATTAAACGAAAACAAAAGAAGCGCACAGACCACCGCCAAGATCTGATCATCTTCAAAGAGCTTCCAAAAAAAAAACCCCAATTGATTTCAGGATGGGGATTAAAAAAAAAAGGGGTTTTTTGGATCTCTCTTTTTACTCTCTCCCCTCTCCCCCCCCCCCTTTCCCCCCTCCCTATTTCTCTCCCCTCCCCTTCCCCTTTTTCCCTTTTTTTTTCCCCTCCCTTTCTCCTTTCCTCCCCCTATTTTCTCTCACCCCCTCTCCCCCTTTCCCTCCTTCCTTTGGGTTCCCCTCCCCCTTCCCCCCTTTTTTCCCTTTTCTCCCCCCCTTTTCCCTTCCCCCCTCCCCCCCCTTTTCTCCCCCCTTCCCCCCCTTTTTCCTTTTTTTCCCCTCCTCCCCCTTACCCATGTTTTCCCCCTTTCCCCTCCTTTTTTTCCCCCTTTCCCCCCCCCTTTCTCTCCCTCCTCCCTTTCTCCTTTTCTCCCTTTACCCCTTCTTCTCTCCCTTTCCCCCCCCTTCCCTTTCCCTTTACCCTTTCCCCCCTCCTTCTCCCCTTTTTCCCCCTTTTCCACCTCCCCCTTCCTCCCCCCCCTCCCCCCCTTTCCTTTTCCCCCCTCCCCCCCCCCTCCTCCCCCTCTTTCCCCTCCCCCCTCTTCCCCCCCCCTTTTTTCTTTTATGCATTGATTTATTAAAACCCTTTTTATTTTCCAGTTTTTCATTTTTTATTTTTCAAAAGTTTTTTAAAAAAAAAAGGAAACCGCCCACCCTATTTTTAAAGTTTTTTTTTTTCCCGGTTAAGGGCGATATGTTTTTTTTTGGGTTTTTATTTTTTTTTTTAATTTGTTAATTTGCACGCAATTTTTTAATTATTTCAGAGGTTTTTGGCCCTTTGCAAAGGTTTAGGGAGGGGAAAAAGGAAATAAAAAAAAAGAGGACAGTAGGGGGGAGGGGGTGGGGTGGATAAGACAAGGGAATAAAAAATATGAAAAGGGAGGTAAAGAAAAAAAAAAGGGGAAAAAAATGGTAAAAAAAAAAGGAAAAAAAAGGGGGAAGGTCACGGGAAAGGGAAAGGAGGGGGGGGGAAGATACACAAAGGGAAAACAAAGGAAAAGAAGAAGAAAAAAGACAA
>NW_028234410.1:13175326-13177826 GCF_977035675.1 Penaeus japonicus
AGTGTAGCCTCAGTGGTCAGTGTAGCCTCAGTGGTCAGTGTAGCCTCAGTGGTCAGTGTAGCCTCAGTGGTTCCCTAGTGTTTGTAGCCTCAGGGAGGTTCTCCAGAGTGTTAAGCCTTCAGTGGTCAGTTGATTAGCCTCATTCTTTTTTCTGTGGTCAGGGTAGCCTCTCAGTGGGTCAGTGTTTTGTGTATGTTGTGAGCCCTCAGGGGGTTCAGTGGTGTTGTCACGCCTTCAGGGGTTCTGAGTAAGTAGCTTCTCAAGTGGTCTCAGTGTACCAGAGGCCTCAAGAGTTAGGCTCAGTGTTAGCCTCAGGTGTCCAGGTGTAGCCTTCCCTCAGGGGTCAGTTTGTAGCCCTCAGCCAGTGGGTTTCATGATGTAGCCTCAGTGGGTCTCAGTGTTAGCTCAGTGGTCAGTGTTAGCCTCAGTGGGTCCAGTGTAGCATCTCAGTGGGGTTTCAGTGTAGCCTCAGTGGTTCGTGTTAGTCAGTGGTCCAGTTGTAGCCCTCAGTGGTCAGTGTTACAGCCTCCAGTGGTCCTTAGTGTTAGCCTCAGGTGTGTCATGTTTGTAAGCCTCTCCAGTGGGGTTCAGTGTCACCAGCTCAGGGGTTCAGGTGTAGCCTCAGACCAGGGGGTCTCAGAGTAGCCTCAGTGGTCAGTGTAGCCCCGTTCAGTGGGGTCCAATGTTCATGTGTTGTGCCTCAGTGGTCTCAGTGTAAGTGTAGGCCTCCTTAGGGGTGTCAGTGTAGCCTCAGGGGTAGTGTAGCATAGGGTGGGTCAGTGTAGCCTCAGGGGTCAGTGTAGCCTCAGTGGTCAGTGTAGCCTCAGTGGTCAGTGTAGCCTCAGTGGTCAGTGTAGCCTCAGTGGTCAGTGTAGCCTCAGTGGTCAGTGTAGCCTCAGTGGTCAGTGTTGTTATAGCCTCAAGGGCGTCAGTGTAGGCCTCAGTGCGTCAGCCTGTTAGCCTCAGTGGTTGTAGTGTTAAGCTCAGGGGTCAGTGTAGCCTCAGGGGTCAGTGTAGCCTCAGTGGTCAGTGTAGCCTCAGTGGTCAGTGTAGCCTCAGGGGTCAGTGTAGCCTCAGGGGTCAGTGTAGCCTCAGTGGTCAGTGTAGCCTCAGGGGTCAGTGTAGCCTCAGGGGTCAGTGTAGCCTCAGGGGTCAGTGTAGCCTCAGTGGTCAGTGTAGCCTCAGTGGTCAGTGTAGCCTCAGTGGTCAGTGTAGCCTCAGTGGTCAGTGTAGCCTCAGTGGTCAGTGTAGCCTCAGGGGTCAGTGTAGCCTCAGTGGTCAGTGTAGCCTCAGGGGTCAGTGTAGCCTCAGTGGTCAGTGTAGCCTCAGGGGTCAGTGTAGCCTCAGTGGTCAGTGTAGCCTCAGGGGTCAGTGTAGCCTCAGTGTTAGTATGTACCACCTTCATTTTCTAATTAGGTCAGTGTAGCCTCAGTGGTCAGTGTAGCCTCAGTGGTTAGTGTAGCCTCAGGGGTCAGTGTAGCCTCAGGGGTCAGTGTAGCCTCAGTGGTCAGTGTAGCCTCAGTGGTCAGTGTAGCCTCAGTGGTCAGTGTAGCCTCAGTGGTCAGTGTAGCCTCAGTGGTCAGTGTAGCATCCATCAGTGGGATTGTAGCTCATGGTCAGTCAGTGTAGCCTCAGTGGTCAGTGTAGCCTCAGTGGTTAGTGTAGCCTCAGGGGTCAGTGTAGCCTCAGTGGTCAGTGTAGCCTCAGGGGTCAGTGTAGCCTCAGTGTTAGTATGTACCACCTTCATTTTCTAATTAGGTTTGGCAAATGGGACAGATAAAAAAATGGACATGTTGCATTCTTCATGTCGTAACTGCATAATAATCAATCAAGCAGATACATTGCAGAAAAAAAAAACATAGTAGGGAAGGAATTAGTGATATAGAGATGACAAAGGAAAGAAGAAGAAGAAGCATAGGGAGATATATAATGCGATAAAAATAGATATAGTAGTATTGGTACCAAATGTGGTACATAAGAAAATAATAATGATGATAAAGAAAGAGAGGTATTAATTATTGATAACAATGAAGATGATAATAATGATAACAGTAATAATAATAATATTGATGGCAATGATAAGGATGATGATAATGATAATGTTAACAATGATAGATTAAATAGTATCAAAATTTATAATGACAAGAAAGCTGATGATAATGATAATAATGATAATGATAGTAATAATAATAATGATGATAATAATGATAATAATGATAATGATAATAATAACAATATTAATAATAATAATAATAATAATAATAATGATAATGATGATAATAATAATAATGATAATCATAATCATAATCATAATAATTGTAATGATAAAAATAATAATAATGAATGTAATGATAATAACAATAATAATAATGATAAAATAATTATTGTAATGATGATAATAATAATAATGATAATGATAAAAATGATAACAACAATAATAATAATGATGATAATAATGATAATGCTAATAATAATAATAGTGATAATAATGATAAGGGTA
>NW_028234410.1:13195326-13197826 GCF_977035675.1 Penaeus japonicus
GGGGGGATTTATCGTCCCAAGATTCTGAAGGGGGATTGACGGCCGGTGGGGGGAGAGTCCCGTGCGAGTATGGGGAATAGCGAATGAAATTATTGCCTCTTCGCACCAATCTGCCATGAAATGACACGTTATGCGGATCTTGTTGGGGGATTTGCGGGGCTTATAATGATGGCTCGAGCCCTTTTCATCTGCCGTTTTTCCTCACTTTTTCTTCCCATTGTCATCACTTCCTTTCCATATATATATATATATATAGTATATATATATGTCTGTGTATGTGTGTGTGCCTTTTTTGTGAATGTAAAGGATTATAAACAACGTACTTGGACTCATAAAAACGCTTTGATAATGATACGATATGATTTCGATGTGCATGAGGATAATTCCAAGGAGCAAATCGCCTTTGCTTATGAAGCTTAACCTTTACTCTACTTTCCTTTCGTGTTTCTTTTGATGTTCATCGAGTGTTTTTTCTTCAAAACCTCTCTCTCTCTCCTTCTCTCCTTCCCTCCCTCTGTCTCTCTCTCTCTCTCTTCTTCGCTGTCTATCTCTCTCTCTCTCTCTCTCTCTCTCTCTCTCTCTCTCTCTCTCTACTTCGCTGTCTATCTGTATTTCTCTCTCCCTCTCTCTCTCTCTCTTCGTCTCTCATACATATACATAAATAAATAGACAATTATTTTTCGTCATTCCTTGCTTGCCTTCCCTTCCTCTTTGCCTCCACCCTTTATTTCCCCTCTCTTCACTTAATCACTCATAAAAGACCTTTCCGAACGATCCCTTTCCAACACCCCCTCCTCCTCTCCCACACCCCACCCCCCTACACCTCTTTCCCCTCCTTCCCTTATTTTTTCCCTCTCAAGACTCCCTTCCTTTTCTCTCTCCCTCTCTCCCCACTCCCCCCTTACTCCCTCTCACTCCCCTAAACTCACTCCCTCCCCTCCTTCCCCGTTCTTCCTCTCCCTCACACCCCACACCCTTAGATCCCTCGGGTTCATCAGAGTTGTCGAGACGTCGCTGTTCAGGTGATTAAGGCAGGCTTCTTTTTCCCGTTTTTTCTTTCTGGTTTTCTCTACTCTCATATATGTATATTATTTAAAATATATATATATATAACTATATTATATATATATATATATATATAAATATATATATATACATATAAATATATATTACACATACAACACACACAATATATATATTATATATTATATATAATATTAATATATATATATATATTATATATATATATATATTTATATATATATATACATACATATACATATATGCATATATATATATAGTAAAATATATTATAATATAATATATATATATATTTTATATTATATATATATATTAGTGTGTGTGTTTAGTGTGTGTGTGTGTGTGTGTGTGTGTGTGTGTGCGTGTGTGTGTGTGTGTGTGTATTTATATGTGTGTGTGTGTGTGTGTGTGTGTGTGTGTGTGTGTGTATTTATATGTGTGTGTGTGTGTGTGTGCATATATGTGTCAGACCTTCTTTCCTCTGACTTTCGCTTTAGTTACTCTTTCTCCTTGCTCTTTTCCTCCCTTTTTATTCTATTTTTTGCTAATGGCTTTCCCCTCCTGTCCCCTCTTTACCCCGCCTCTTCATTCTCTCCCCTTCTTTCCCCTCGTCTCCCCTCCGCCTTCCCCTAAATCTCCCTCTGTTCTCCGTACCTCCCCCTACCCCCGTCCTTTCCTCCTCCCCTTTCCGCCCCTCCTTTCTCTTCTCTGCCCCTCCTTTCCTCCTTTCCTCTTTCTTCCCCTTTCCACACTCCTCTCTCCCTATGCTTCTTCTTTTTTCATCCAGTACTCTCTCCTCATTCACCTCTCGCTTCCCTTCTTCTCTTCTTCCATTCACCTTCCCCTCTTCATTCACTTAATACTTTCTCTTCACTCTTATTCACCCCATCCCACCCCCTCCCCCTCCCGCCTTTCCCTCCTTTTCTTTACCCTCCCTCCTTTCAGTGTCTTTCCGTATTTCCTCTTCTTCACATTCTCCCTCTCCACTTCTTTTCCTTTTCCCTTCTCTTCCTTTTTCCCCTTCTCTTTCTTTTTCCCCTTCTCTTCCTTTTCCACCTTCTCCTCCTTTTTTCCCCTTCTCCCTTCCCTTGCATCTTAGTTCTTCTCCCCCCCTCATTACCCCTCTTTTAATCGCCCTCCCTCTTCACCATAGCTTTCTACGTTCCTTTTCCCTCCCTTCTTCCCCCACTCCCCTCCCTATCTTCCCTTCTCTTCCTCCCACTCTCCCTTCCCTTCTTCCCTCTCCCTCATCCACACATCCCTCCCTCTCCCCCCCTCCCTCTCCTGCAGCCTTCCCCTCCCCTGTCATCTCTCTCTCCTCCCCCCCCCCCTTAAGTCTTCCCTCCACCTCTCTCCTACCTTCTCATTCTCCCATCCCTTCCCCTCTCATTTTCCTCCCTCCATCCCACCCCATCACTAAATCTCCCTCCATCCCTCCCCCTCCCTAAGCCACCCTCCT
>NW_028234410.1:13210327-13212827 GCF_977035675.1 Penaeus japonicus
GGAGGATAGAGGGATAGAAAGAAGGAGGAAAGAAGAATGGAAAAAGGATGGGAGAGGGAAAGATGGAGGAGGACAAGAGAGCAAGAAGGAAAAGGAAGAGACGTCAATCCGATGCATCGAGAGTCAATCGTTGTTCCTTTTTGTTACACTTTTTGTCCATCTTTTTTTTATTATTTCCTCTTTTATTAAAACGAACAAGAAGTTTGAGAACAGGTTTTCCCTCTGCGCAAAAGAGAAAAAAATCTTGCCTATAGTTTGCCTGTGTGACTGGAAGTACAGCTTTAATCATTGGCTCAAAAGTTATACGTGGTGGAGATCTTTTATTTACTTTTTTTTTCAATATTACTTTATTATCTGTTATGTTTTAACTTGTTTTGATATTTAAGTGTTTACGTTGTTGAGGTTTTTATTCCTTTGTTTGAAGTGATTTTATCCTTTGGGTTTATATTTTTCTGTTCGATCCATTTATTTTCTCGTCGTTATTATGTTTACTCTTTTGTTCATTCGTTCCTCCTTTCTTTTTTTCTAATAGCATGATAGTATGTTTATCATCATCATTATCATTGTTATCATTATTATCTTGCTACTACTGCCATCCTTACTATCCTTATCATTGTTATCATTATCGTCATTTTTATCATCTTTATCTACACCCGTTTTATTATTATTGTCATAATTTTTATCATTATCATTTTCATTACCGGAAGCAATTGCAGTATTAGAATTGTTTTTATTGCACTTCCTATCGCCATCATCATCACGTATTAGCGGTAGTATCAATATTGTTATTATCATTATTAATCGTTTTTTTTCTATTTTTTCCTTTGCTTTTTTTTCATCCTCCTCCATCTTCTTTCTCTCTCGATCGCCTTCAAGCCCTCCTCAACCCTCCCCCTTACCCCTCCAGCTAAGAAAGAATAATTAAAAACACTATGTCACCCATCAACATACAGGAAGGACATATATATTCATTTAAAATCCCTCCAGTGCAAACACCCACTTTAATGAAACCTGTAGGAGGAGAGAGGCACTCTTCCACCCCTCTTCTGCATCAGCTTAAGGGTATGTTGGAGCGAGTGTCAGCCGAGAAGGAGCTAGTGTCAGCCGAGATGGAGCTAGTGTCAGCTGAAATGGAGTTAGTGTCAGCTGAGATGGAGTTAGTGTCAGCCGAGATGGAGTTAGTGTCAGCTGAGATGGAGTTAGTGTCAGCCGAGATGGAGCTAGTGTCAGCCGAGATGGAGCTAGTGTCAGCCGAGATGGAGCTAGTGTCAGCCGAGATGGAGTTAGTGTCAGCTGAGATGGAGTTAGTGTCAGCTGAGATGGAGTTAGTGTCAGCCGAGATGGAGTTAGTGTCAGCTGAGATGGAGTTAGTGTCAGCCGAGATGGAGTTAGTGTCAGCCGAGATAGAGTTAGTGTCAGCTGAGATGGAGTTAGTGTCAGCTGAGATGGAGTTAGTGTCAGCCGAGATGGAGTTAGTGTCAGCCGAGATGGAGTTAGTGTCAGCCGAGATGGAGTTAGTGTCAGCCGAGATGGAGTTAGTGTCAGCCGAGATGGAGTTAATGTCAGCCGAGATGAGCTAATGTCAGCTGAGAAGGAGTTAGTGTCAGCCGAGATAGAGTTAGTGTCAGCCGAGATGGAGCTAATGTCAGCCGAGAAGGAGTTAGTGTCAGCCGAGATGGAGTTAGTGTCAGCCGAGATGGAGTTAGTGTCAGCCGAGATGGAGTTAATGTCAGCCGAGATGAGCTAATGTCAGCTGAGAAGGAGCTAGTGTCAGCACAGATGGAGCTAATGTCAGCTGAGAAGGGGCGAGTGTCATCCGAGATGGAGTTAGTGTCAGCCGAGAAGGAGCCAGTGTCAGCCGAGGAAAAACGAGTGTCAGGAGAGACACACAGGGAAGAGCAAACTGCTGTCTTACTGGCTGGCTTTTTCTTATCGTATTTGTCACCTTGCTGTGTGGCCGTGTTAGGGAGGGGGGGGGGTAGGCGTTTGTGTGCTTTTGTGTTGTGATGTTTGTGTGTTTGCGTGTGTGTGTGTTTCTTTTTAATTGGGTTTGTGCATGTGCGTTCGTTAGTGGCTGTGTTAGGGAGGGAGGGGGGGGAGGCGTTTGTGTGCTTTTGTTATGTTTGTGTGCGCGTGTGTGCGTCATTCCTTATGTGAAATAGAAATTGACAAATACATCGTGTTCAGTAGCGACTGGGCTAATGAGATCCTTGGCTAATGTACTTCTATACACTAAGAAGAGGTTTCATAGTGATATCGTTCTCTGACGTGGTCGCTGAAGCCAAAGACGGAAAAGCAGAGAGAAGGAGAGAGAGGGGAAAAAGAGAGGGAGAGGGGGGGAAGAGGGGGAAGAAAGAGAGAGAGAGAGAGAGAGAGAGAGAGAGAGAGAGAGAGAGAGAGAGAGAGAGAGAGAGAGAGAGAGAGAGAGAGAGAGAGAGAGGTCCATCATTGTGTGCAGTCGAGCGCAAAAGATCTTATTATGGAGCCGTTCCCACTTGAT
>NW_028234410.1:13255327-13257827 GCF_977035675.1 Penaeus japonicus
TTAGATTTGCAGTCTTTTCATTCTTAAAAGTAGAAATGAACTACCAATTACTATTCGTTCAGGTATTTCCTCAGTTTAATTTCTTGATTCATTGCAACTCTTTGAAAATTGTTGATGAATGGTAGTCAATCTTTTCAACCAAAGAATCCGTATTCCAACTAATCCTGGGGCCGACCTGTGCTTACGTTGTTTGATTGTCTCTGATGATTCTGATGTCATTTCATTTTGCTTCGTTTCTCTGTTTCTTTTATTCAGTCTATGCTAATTTTATTTTTCATCCTCTAAAATGTTTGGCCAGACCCTTTGAATTTCCTCTCTTCTGGGGGAGGGGGGGTTGTAACATTTTTCCTCTATTGTTCTCTAGTTTACTGTAGAATAGGGTACTTTAATTACATTACTTGCTTCTTTTCTCGGTGCTTCGTATGGTTCTACTTTATCTAGATGTCTATGTTTCCTTTTTTATTTGTGTATTCATACTTATGGTATAAGATTTTTTTCTTTCTCGAGTGTTCTATATGTCCATTTTTTCATTATCTCGTGATAGTAGAGAAAAATCAAATCTCCATGTCTTTATCATTCAATTAAACTTCCATGTTAGTGCTTATCGCTTTTCTTCGTTTGTCGTGTTTTTTTTTTTTTTTTTTTTTTTTTTTTTTTTTTTTTTTTTTTTTTTTCTACAGGGGCATACAAACTGAATTTCGTCTGATATTGAGGCTTTGGTAGTCTGAGATTTTTCGTAATGCTTTCGTAATATATATATATATATATATATATATATATATATATATATATATATATATATATTCCAACATCATTATTTTTTTCATATTTTACTATCTTCTGTTTTCCCTTTTCTTCCACGTCCTCTTTTCGCAAGAATTCGTTTCCTCACATTAATACAAGAGATGATCCCCCTTTTTCTATGGCGTTCGTAATTCACTTCAGTTACTTATTTCCAAATCATTTTTTTCTGTACAATAAGCTGTGAGGAATTCCAATATTGAAATGGGAGAGCGAGGATTTTCTCCAAAGGCTTTTATTCCAGTATTATCTACTCTATGAGGGAGAAGTCGAGGGAAACATGTATACGTGCGCATGTCTGCATGGTATATCTGTGTCTATATCTATCTATCCATCTACCTATTTGTCTATGTATCTCCATTTATCTCCCTGCCTCTTTTTCACTATCTAGAGAGAGAGAAAAAAAAAATTCATCATTGATCAGAGAACTCACTAAAAAGTATAATTTTGTTCCTATGTATTTTTTTTATGTATATACCTGTTGCCGATGTTTAACGCGGCTTTCATTCTGAATATGTCCTGAACTTTTGGTTCTCTTGATGAAAATAGTAAATGACATTGAGGTTGACTAATTCGGCTGTAGAAAAAAAAATCATATATACTGGCAAACGTTTCGTGGGTATTAAAAGTTTCATCTTTTGATCTGTAATAAGAAACCGACCAATAGGTAACTGGACAGTAGAATGATTGGTTTTGGTTTGGAATCTAGAAAAAATAATGATAAAATAAAACATCTTATACAAACAATACAGAGAAGTATAATGGAAACATATACGTACAAAAAAATACAATTGGAATAGAATGAATAAAACAAACAACGTTAGGAATATTTTGAGATACCTAATGTCGATGTTAGTGGAAGGAAACTCTAGTGAGTGAGGTAGGTTGTCGTGGTTGAAACGTCGCTCAATTCCAACTTCATCAGATTTCGAGATGATGAGATCTCTGAGGGAAGAGGGAAAGGATAGAATTGTAAAATCTGTGTTGGAGAAAGGATGTGAGTGTTGATGTGAGTGTTCTCTTGTGGCCGAGAAGGATGGTTATTCAGCGGAAAGCCAGGTATGATGGAATAAGATGCAGTGACATAGATATCGCTACGATAGACTTAACTATTAAATTTACGTTTCTTTTCTTTTCTTTTTTTTCTTTTTTTTATTATTTCAAGAGATTGGCAATAGTGATAGGTTCGCTGAAGATAAAGGTGATCCTGATTTGAGGGTGATTTTTTTATTTCTTTTTTTTTAACTATTAACTGATTTCAAAGCCTAAATTACCCATTATTAGTAGTTTCAGATATCTATGGTCTATTTAAGCCGTAGTGATTGTGGGGTTTTGTTTAACGCTGGAAGGTTTTCATTGCTTTATCATGTAGGTGCAGCATTTGTTTTTTCTTTCTTTTTTTCTAAGAAAATATTTTTCTTTGTGGAAGGCAGACCAGATAGTACACAGATTATACGCGTTAGAGTGAAATGTCCGTTACTTTTGGTGACAATAGTATCTAGAAATGCAGTTGTTATTTGATATACAAAGTCACATGTAATGATGAATTTCAAAGCTTAAATTAACCATTATTTGTAGATTCAATTAACCATGATCTATCTAAGCAGTAAGACGACATGCTGATTTTGGATTTTTCTTAACATATGAAATATTTTATTGTATTATCATATAGTTGCAGTTTTTCTTCTTCTTTTCTTTA
>NW_028234410.1:13270327-13272827 GCF_977035675.1 Penaeus japonicus
AAAGGGTAGGTGTATATTTAGATTAGAACACTAATGATCATAAGCAAGCAAACTCAGTCAGATTCATATTATCATATATGTACATATATAGATATATACATACATATATATATATATATATATATATATATATATATATATATATATATGTATGTATGTATGTATGTATATATTCATACATGTCATCTTTCCCCATTTTCATGTTCATAACTTTAGATGACAGTGGATGGGATATCTCGTTGAATTCCCATACGTTCAACTTCCCATTCTGCTCTTATATTTGCCCTATTTACTGTCTATGCATTGAATTTACCGTTTTCCTTCCATTTTCTAGTAGTAAATTTACTTGCATGTACATCTTCCTCCAGTTTTATGCCCTTCCGTCATTTATATGCTATTGGTTGCATTTGTTTTTAATTCACTCAAATGGTGAACGAAATTTATACTCACATCGGAACATAACAATTTATTTGGTCGGAATCATTGTCTTTTTGCGGATATTTTCTTGAATAGTTATCTGAACTTTTAAATTCTTTAAAAATCTAAACGATATTATTTAGAGAAGCTTTATTCCCTTTGGGTTTAACAACTTAATTTGCCCTTTTTTGGTTTCTCTTCTTCTATCCATTAGCGGGTAGTTTATGTTCACCTTTTGATATTACCATGCCCTTATCTCAAATGTAATTTACTTATCGGAATAAGTTTTGGATTCTGTTTTTCATATATATTTGTCTACTGTTATATTAATGGTTGTATTAAATTATTAGTAGTTTTTCTGTTTTAATACTTTATTCTGGGACCTTACCTAAATTCACATTCATAAGAGGTCCCAACAGTAAGTTTCATTCTACAAATGATTCCATCTTAAATTGCTCAGTTATGAAATAGAACACAAAACGAAAAGCCTTAACTGATATTGATACATCAATACCAATATCAATATATATATATATATATATATATATATATATATATATATATATATATGAAAATAACTACAAACACAGATATTGTGATTAACAACTGAAGTTATGATAATCTACATCAACTGTTGCCCACACTTGACCACATAAACTTTGTACACACACTCCCTTAGTTACAACGTTCTCAGATTCAGGTACTAAAAGATTTAAAAGCTAATGAATCCATTACCATTACAGGTAAAGTTAATCATAATCTAAATCTATCACCGAGGATCCATTTATAGTCATCTCCACATCTGAAAATGAACCTTTTAAGAACTTTACTTAAAGGAAATGTCATCACCAAATAGGTCTTCACTAATCTCCCTCCGTGTGGCTCCTCTCCTGGTGTCTTATAAAATCTCCTAAAAGAATAGGATAAAGACAATCCAGTTTGCCCCTCCTCAAGGGCTACAGGTACTTTTAATCATAATATTGCCCAGTTTCAAGTCCCACTTATTGAACTTCTTATTAGAGATGAATATACTGTCAAAAACTACTTTGATTTTGATTTTGTGTTATTGTGTACCACTACAAGCAAATAAATGTTCTCTTAACTTCAAACTCTTATATTGCAAATGTTATGTTGATGCCATGCTTTTACTTACAGTTTAAACAAAAAGAGAGTAAAGTCTCCTCTTTCTGGATATTTTGAGGGCACGACTTGTAAACCAAATCTTTTCCTCAGTATGATAGGCAATTCTAAGCACTAACTATCGGTTCGGTTATATTTGATAATCAAACATACTTGATAGAGTTAATTGTATTTTAAATACATCTTACTCATATCCACCATGTTTTTAATCATAATAATACGTTAAGTATACATGTGACATTTCTCAAAACTGTTTTGAATAAATAAAAAAATCTAAATTTTCGTTCACAACCTCACTAAGTGATAAAGATAAAATTTACTGACTCCTTCCCATTTCATGGTTTACTGAGCTACCACAGAAAATTTACTAGCAAAACTCAAACTTTTATAAACTGACCTTTAGATTACTTTTTCAAATCCTACAAACCATAGGATCAGAAATAGGAAACTTTTACCTTTCCTTCTCAGCCCCATCTTATTCTGCCAATTCAAATGTGCGCATTGTAATTTGCGTTATGTTGGAGAAACTCAACGAAATCTAAGTTTGAGAATAGTTGAGGACAAAGGGTTATCGGTCCGGACAGGACGTGCTATTTCTTCCCCCATATCCTCATCTATTATGTCCCACTCTGAACTTTAGACCAGCTTTCAACTCAGGAGCTTTTAAAATTCTTCATAAGGCTGAACACAATTTTTACCTACCTATCCTAGAATTCCTCTACATAAAACTCCTTTCCCATGAATAAAAGAGCAACGCTACATCCTTCCCTATCCTTATTCTCCTTAACAAGTTCCAATACCGTGTCATTACTCGTATATGACCTAGGATGCTTTGTGCTTATTCCTGTCGTGTTGACTCTACTTGGAAAATAAACAGCGCTTTGTGCTATTTTTGAAATAGGGTTTTACTTTCAAAACATTTTCTTCTTTAAGGTGCATCATT
>NW_028234410.1:13322827-13327827 GCF_977035675.1 Penaeus japonicus
TTTGTATGTAGATATGTTTGTATAAATGTATGTATGTATCTATGATTCTTCTTTATATAATTCTCTGCTTAGAATTGCATGCAGCAAATGTATTATTTCTTTTCTTCTTCTTCTTTCCTTATTGACTATTCTATTTTGGATTTAGTTTCCTGTAACACGTACGTTTTTATTTTCTTGATTTATTATGTCTCGCTATTTCTTTACTCGATATTTCTAACAGAATTATACTTTTAATCCCTAGATTCACCGCCGGCGCTCTTCCCTCATTTTCTATGTTCCAAATTGTAAAATATCTCTAGACTAGATTATAAATAGCTTCAATGAGATAAGAACATCCGGGTGTATCAGATGCAATGCATATAAGGTTTGTTGCATATCCAATATGAATGTGTGTTTTTGTTTTGTTTTTTGTAACACTCATCTGTTTGTTGTTTATGAATTGTTCGTCCCGATAAGAAATCTAGTGAATCCAAAACATTTTTTTCATGGCCAATGAATGCATTTCCAGGAAATTTGTAAAGCTCATTGTATGACTTATTGTGATTAGCTGATGTGTATTGTGTATCTGCCCTAAATTTGCACGATTACTTCTAAACTCCCGCACTTAAGGGTATTTGTAACCCTACTGTTCTATAAACAATTTTCGCCATTTTTACTTCAGGTTCTTGATCTTTGCAGTTAGATGTAATTGGATTCAATGAGTCGTCATGGAAATGGAAATTCCACAACGACAACGGAAGAATAACACAACGAGGGAGTAGTCGACGAGAAATAGAGATAGGGAAAAAAACAAAAAACAAAGCAGAACGTGTGAACTGTCAAGTACTGTGATGAGGGCTTTGTGATGGCCATTGCGTTTGTTGTTGGAAGCCCAAAACCAGGGAGAGAGGTTAGTTGAAATAAAAAGGGTTAAAATTGTGGGTGTTTGTTTTGTGGTGGTTTTTGGTGTATGTATATATTAATATATAGTATATATATAATATATACAATATTATATTATATTATTATATACTATATACTTTTATATATATATATATAACATTAAATATATATATATATATATATATATATATATATCTTATATATTACATATATGGTTGTTGTGAGCTCGTGTGTGTATGTTGTGTGTGTGTGTGTGTGTATGGTCCTGTGTGGTTGTGTG
The DNA here is from genome assembly GCF_977035675.1 of Penaeus japonicus. Taxonomy (NCBI): domain Eukaryota; kingdom Metazoa; phylum Arthropoda; class Malacostraca; order Decapoda; family Penaeidae; genus Penaeus; species Penaeus japonicus. The sequence goes on from NW_028234410.1 coordinate 13,323,990, forward strand.
CGTGTGTGTATGGGTGTGTGGGTGTGTTTGTGTTCGTGGGTGTGTGATGTGGTGTGGGTGGGTGGGTGTGGGTGTGTGGTTGGGTGTATAAGGTGATGCTTTACATGGCAACCCCACATTTATTATGTGAGATGGATTGGACAATCATGCAGAGAACATGAACGAGTGCAGAGAAGGTGAAGGCATTGTAAAGGTCGGTACAGGCTCTTGGCAAGATTAAAAGGCAATGCGCTAATGCCAAAGAAATATACTGGGAATATTTGATTCTGGTAAAAAGAAAAAAAAAGAAGAAAAAACATATTCATAGGTAGATAGATAGATAGACATGAATATGATAAGAGAGATGCAAGTTTTGTAGCCGAATAACAATGTGTAATTCAGTCTATAAGGTATTGTGAAAACCTTAATAATGTAGTATTAACAAAACGCCTACTAGAAAATATTGGCAGGATTAGAAGGATCCAGGTAGCCGAGTTCGACCACACAATCGTAAAAGTGTATAAAAAAAATATGTAAGGAGAAACAGGACATCTGAAGTATGCCAATGGGACCATAATATGACTATTCTTTAGTGAAGAGAGACGTGTGTATAAAGCATACCTTACAATCTGAAAGAAAACTGTAATATTACGGAAGAATTCATCCACGGAACGGGGGAAGAAACAAAATAAATGTGGAAGGCTTAGGTAACAGAGAATATACAGAGGAAAGCGAATACCAGGAGGAAATATAAAAGATTAAATAACAGAAGCGAGGCAAGAAGATTTACAAGCCAAGAATCATTAGTATATAAGAGACTTGATTCACTTTGAATACCATCAACCATTTCAACAGACATGAAACCACATTTAACAACAATAACAATAACAATAACACTCTTTAAAAAAAAAAAGATAATGATAATAATACAAGAAGATAAAAAAAAAATAAAATAAAATAAAACCTACACCTGCCTACCTGTCCACACAACTTGCTCTGTTATATAACTGCCTGGAGGTGAATGTCACTTAACTGGCAGTGTTGAAGTGTATCACATGACAGTCTGTGCCAATTATCTTCAAGGCGGTCACTTGTCCTTCTTTTATTCCGAACTATTTTTTCTCTTTTATCTCTCTCTCTTTCTTTTTGTTTGTTTGTTTGTTCTAATCTTTTTCCTTGTTTACTTTGTAGCATTCGGCTGTTTCTGCTTTACAATCTTATCATCATTAAATAATCAGTTATTATTAGTATTAATATCAGTATCCTTTTATTATTATAACCATTGTTATTGTCATTATTACTGTTTATCATTATCATTATCAACATTATTGTAATTACTATTATTATTACTAATATCATTATTGTTAGTATCATAAATAGCATTTTTATCATTATCATCATCATTATTACTATTACTCTTTCTTGTATCCTTATCATTATTCGGATTATATTATCATCGTTATCATTGTCATTGTTATCATCATTATTGTTATCACAAGTAGTTGTAATAATATCATCCATGTGGTCATTATTATTCTTATCATCATTTTTATTATTATCATTATCATTTCTGTTATCATTATTTTCATAATCATTCATCACCAGTTATCATTAGCATTGTTACTTATAATTACCATTATCATTATTTTCATTTTTTTATTTTTATTGATTATCATTATCATTGTCATTATCATTATTATCATTATCATTACCTTTACCCTTTTTTATCAATATATTAATTATCAACATCATTATTACTACCGAAAGTATCATCAATATCATCCTTAACATCATACTATCATCATCATCATCATTATTTTTCCCATCATCATTATCATTATCATGGCTATTACCATTATTATTTCTATCATTATTTCATTATCATGATCGTTATCTTTATTATCATAACTCTCATCATCATCATCATCATCATTATATGTATCCTTATTATTATTTCTTACTATTATTAGTATCATCGTTGTCATTGTTATCTGTATTGTTATCATAATCATCATTATTACTATTATTGTTATCGTTATCATTATTGTTATCATTGTCATTGTTTTTATATAGTTCATATTGTTATTGCTATCATTACTGTTATGAAAAATATCATTATCATCATCATCGTTATTATTGGCATTACTGTTATCATCATCATAATTCTCCTTATCATTTTTTTATCATTTATTACTGTTCTTATTGTCGTTATGTCGATATTGTGGCTGTTGTTATCATTATCTTTGTTATCATTATTATCATTAATGTTATCAATATGATTGTTATTACATTTAGCGATGTTATAATCATCGTTGATATCACCATTATCATTGTCATTTTCATTATTAACGTTATTATCATTATGACTTTAATATAATCATCATCATTATTATCATTATAATTGTTTCTATTATTAAAACAATTATTAATTTTATTATAATCATTATTATTACTACTATTATCATTATTATTGCCATCATTATCCCCATTAATATTGTTATCATTACTACTCTTATCATCATTATTGGTATTGCTATTATTGTTATCATTAGTATAAATATCATCAATATCATTAATACTTTATCATAACTGTTATTGACATTGTTTTTATTACTATTTTCATTGTCATCATCATTATTGTTATTGTTATCGTTGTTATCCTTATTATTTTCCTTCTTATTATTATCATTATCATCATCATTATTGTCATTTGCTCTTATTGCTGTTACTATTATTATCATCATCATTATTATCATCCTTATCAGTATTACTGTTATTACTGTTAATATGATTATTGTTATTATTATTATTAGTATCATAATCATTTTCATAGCTAGAATTGACTTCATTATTACTTTTATCAAAAGCAATATCACTATTATCATTATCATTATTACCATTAATCATATCATTATCACTATTATCATTAATCATATCATTATGATTAGTAATAGTAGTACTAGTAGCAATAATAAAAGTAGAAGTAGTTGAAGCAGAAGTAGTAGTAGGAATAGTAGTAGTATTACTAGTGTCATTACTATATTTTAGATATATATATATTATATATATATTTATATTCATATATATTTATATATATATTTATATATTTATATATTTTTTTTTTTTTTTTTTTTTTTTTTTTTTTTTTTTTTTTTTCATTATCATCACCTTTTTCTACTTTTGTCGTTTTTCATTTCTTTCTTATCAACAAAGTTTTGTTGCTGTTCTTAAAAGCTAATTATAATCAATGCTTTTAGTGTTCATCAAACATTGAGAATTTCCTTTAAAGATTCTACATCTTTAAAAAATAAAATAAATAGATAAAAATAAATAAATAAATAAATAAATAAATAAACAAATATATAAAAATATAAAAAAGAAATCTTTATAATCAAGAACCATTAATGACCCTTGACACATATGGTCGTGATTTTTTGACAATTCAATTCGCAAAATTGTCACAGAAGATGATATCATCCCTTAAAGGGATGATATCATGGTCATCATATATTATTGCAACAAATAAAAGACTATGATGATGATGATAATGATAGTGAAGATGATAATGAGGATAGTGAAGTAATGATGATAATCATTAGCAATGTTAATAATAATGATGATGATGATAATAATAACAATAGTAATAATAATAACGATAACCATGATGATAATGATGGTAATAATAAAAAGGACAATAAAGATAATAACGATAACAACACTAGTAGTTATCGTCGTTACAAAGATACTAATGATAAAAAATGCCTAAAAAAAGAATAAAAACAACTATATGTCTATGAGGCTTATCCCCTTATCGCTCTGAAGAAGGCCTACTTCCTAATCAGAGAATGTTAATGTAAAT
>NW_028234410.1:13357827-13362827 GCF_977035675.1 Penaeus japonicus
AATTAATTTATATATATATATATATGTTGTATATATATATATATAATATATATATATATATAATATATATATATATACGAGAGAGAGAGGGGGGAGAGAGAGAGAGAGAGAGAGAGAGAGAGAGAGAGAGAGAGAGAGAAAGAGAGACAGAGAGAGAGAGAGAGAGAGAGAGAAAGAAAGAGAGACAGAGAGAGAGAGAGAGAGAGAGAGAGACGCACCCCTCTTCCTAGTAATCCCTTCCCCTGTTCTCCTACACACCCTCCTTCATTTTCCCTTTCACCTATTTCCTTACACTCCCCTTCCCCTTCCCTCTTCCCTTTCCACTCCCCTTCCCCTTCTCTTCCCTCTTCACCTCTCTCTGTCTCATTAAACCTCTGCCTACCTGCCTTACCTGCCCTCCCGCTTTTTGTTTTTTCTCTTTCCCCTCTTTGCTGCCCTCCTACCCCTCTTCCCCTCCTATACCACCCCTTGCGCTCGCCAGCTCCCCACCCCCTTCACCCCCTTCAACCTCCCAACCATTATCTACCTTCCCCTCTCTTTCCCTCCTTTCCCCTCTACTCTCCCTTCCCCTCTCCTCTCCCTTCCCCTCTCCTCTCCCTTCCACTCTTCTCTTTCCACCCTCTCTCTCCCTCCTCTCTTTCCCTCCTTTCCCCTCTACTCTCCCTTCCCCTCTCCTCTCCCTTCCACCTTAGCTCTTTTCTCTTTTTCCCACCCTCTCTTTTCTCCCTTCTCCCTCTCTCCTCTCTTTTCCCTTCCCCTCGACTCTCTCCCTCCCTTCCCCTCTTTTCCCCTCCTTTCTCCTTCCACTCCTTGCCACTTCTCCCTCCTTTCTCTTTCTTCCAACCCTCCCTTTTTTCCCTTCCTCCCCTCTCCCCTTCCTCTTTATCTTCTTCCCCTCTCCCCTTCCTCTTTATCTTCTTCCCCTCTCCCCTTCCTCTTTAACTTCTTCCCCCCTCCCCCATCCTATCTCTCTTTTCCTCTCCGCCCATTTCCTCCCCCCATCCGCTCCCCCTTGTTTCCCTCCCCCTCCCCCATGCCCCCCCCCCTCCTCCCATCCCCGCCGTCCCTGTACGCAAGCCGGCAAAGATGTCCCTGCGCCGAAGTCATTACTCACGTTGATTAACATAATTTGGTCATCGAGGGCCAGTGCGATGGTTTAATGGCGTCAATTTGAGACAGGCGAAGAGGGCCTCCGTAGATCATTATGGGCCTTGTCTTGCCTCAGAACGTTTTCACCTTTTCTCTCTCTCTCTCTCTCTCTCTGTCTCTCGCGCGCCTCTCTCTTCTCTCGTCGGCTCTTGCTCTCTCTTTCCCCGCTCTCTCTCTACTCCTCTCTCTCTCCTGTCTCCTTCTCCATCTCTCTTCTCTCTCCATCCTCTTCTCTCTCTCTTCTCTCCTCCTCCCTCTCTCTTCACCTTCTCCTCCCTCTCTCTCTCTCCACTCTCCTCCGATCTCTCTCTCTCTCTCTCTCTCTCTCTCTCTCTCTCTCTCTCTCTCTCTCTCTCTCTCTCTCTCTCTCTCTCTCTCTCTCTCTCTCTCTCTCTCTCTCTCCCTCTCTATCTCTCTCTCTCATTCCCAATCTTCCTACCTATGTTATTCCCTTTCTCATTTTCCAGTTCTCTATCAACCTTTCCCTTTCTCTTTCTCCTCTCTCTCCCTCTTTCTCTCACCCTCTTTTTCTCTCCCTTCCCTTTCCCTAATGAGACGTTTGTTTTGTGGCAGCCTCGAATTATCAGCGCACGGAGGCAAATTTTCGCTATTTTTCCATAGTTTTTGCTTTCCATTTGTGCTTTTAACCGACAACTAGCATGTTTGTTTTTGCTTTTTTTTTTTTTTTTCCTTTTTCTTTGGCAAATTATTTCTTTCTGTCGTTATTATTTTTTCCGTCATTAGTCTACTGTCATTTTTTTTCTGTATTTTCTTTTTTTTCATCTTTTTTTTATGGCATCGTTTTTATGTCCTTATCATTCTGCCATTATCTATTCCGTCATCTTTTTTAATGCCATCATTATCTTTTTCTGTCATCATTCGTGTGTCTTTATTTTTATATCTTTTTATCTACATACATTGCTTGTCTTTTATTATCTGCTCTAGACTTTCACTGAATTGTAACATTGATTTTTTGCAACATTGATATATTTCTTTAATTAATGATGCTTTACATTTCTTATAACCCTTTTCATTGATAATGGTAATATTAGAGATAAAGATGATATTTTTCATTTTCGTGATGATACTACTACTAATGACAGTAATGATCATGATATGGTAATGGTGATTAGGAGGTTGGTGATGCTAATAGCAATAATGATAACAATGATATGATAATGATGATAGGATAACAATAATGATGATAATAATTGGGACTAAGATAATGATGATGATGATGATGGTAATGATTATAAAGGTAATGATGATAATTCTAATACTACTGCTACTAATAATAATGACAATGGTGATGATAATGGCAATAATGATAAAGAGAATAGTTACGATAGTAGTGATAGTAAAGATGATAATGATAACAACAATACTGATCATGATTATAATAACATTGAATGTTATGATGATTGGAACAAAAAAAAATAATAGCAGTAATAATGGTAAGAATGATGATCATGATAAGAATAAGATATTCATAACAAGGATAAAAATCATTAAGATAATAATGATAATGATGATATAATAAGAAAAATAACAATGACGGTGTTTAAAATAACGATATTTCTAATGAGAATGATAAAGATAATTCATAATAACAATAGTAACACCACCAAATAAACGCCGTTTTTTCTTGCCATTGACATGCACAGAGCACCAAGCTTATCAATATCCAAAGATCGCCGTCTTGCAGCCTCGTCAGCCTCTCATCTGCATGTCAGACGGTGCTGGGGAAACGAAGGGCTACTTTCGCGTCCGCTTTTTCTCGCTTCGGTCATGCTATTTCACTTCGGGTGACGACCCCCCCCACCCCTCCCTATCCCCCAGTCTCCCAGCCACTCGACAACCCAATTCGATCCTCAATCCTCAACACGTACACATTCACAGCTGTTCCTTCCTCTTTTCTCTTATGAAAGAGAGAGGGGGAGGGGGGTAGAGAGAAAGAGAAATAAAGAGACAGGCAGAGGCAGAGAGTTGAAGAGAGAGAAAGAGACAGAGAGTTAAATAGAGAGAGAGAGACATGCAGAGAGAGGGACAGGCTGAGAGAGAGAGAGAGAGATAGAGAGAGGGAGGGAGAGAGAGACATACATAAAGAGTTAAAGAGAGAGACAGAGACATAGAGTTAAATAGAGAGAAAGAAACATACAGAGAGAGGGACAGACAGAGAAAGAGAGAGAGAGAGATGGCGATAAATTGAGAGCGAGCGAGGGAGCAAGAGAGAGAGAAAGAGAGAGAGAGAGAGATAGTGATAAACCCATTTCTAGAACTTCTATATCAGGGATGTCTAAGTCAAGCTAAGTTAAACACGGAGCCGCTTGGGCGCAAATGGTCCGGAAAAGAAAGGCAATTAGTTAATCAAACTCCGACCTCTCCCTCGCGCGCTCGCCCTCCGCGCCGCCCTTTTATCCGCCCGGATTCCTCCCCTCGGCGTCTGGGGCTCTGCTTATCTCGCACGCCGTCTCACTCTCTCTCTCGCTCTCTCTCTCTCTCTCTCTCTCTCTCTCTCTCTCTCTCTCTCGCATACACTCTTCTCTCTCTCTCCTTCTTCTCTCTCTCCTCCTCTCTCACAGTCTCTCTCTCTCACTCATCTCTCTCTCTCTCTCTCGCTCTCTCTCTCTCTCTCTCTCTCTCTCTCTCTTCTCTCTCTCTCATTCTCTCTCCTCGCCATCGTCTCTCTGCTCTCTCTCTCTCGCGGTCTCTCTCTCTCTCAGTCCTCTCTCTCTCCGCATCATCAGGGAGCATCGTGCTCTCTTCTCTCCTCTTTCGTCCTCTCTCCTCTTGCTCATCCCATCTCATTCTCTCTCTCACTTCCTTCTCTCTCTCTCTCCTCTCTCTGCACCTCTCATTCTTCTCTTCCAACTCATCCTTCTCTCTCATCCTTCTCTTCCTCTCTCTTCTCTCAGCACTCTCGCTCTCTCTCTCATCATCCTTACTTCTCATCGGAGCTCTCTCTCTCCTCACTCATTCAACTCAAAACTCAATTCTCTAATTTCTCTCTCTCTCTCCTCTCTCTCTCTCCCCCATCTCTCTCTCCTCTTCATCTCTCTCCTCTCCTTCTCATCTCTCTCTCTCCTCTCTCTCCCTCTCCCTCCTCTCTCTCTCTCTCCTCATCTCTCTTCTCTCTCTCTCTCTCTCCACCTCCACATTCTCCTCTCTCCTCCCACCCACTTCTCTCTCCTCTCTCTCCTCTCATCTCCTCTCCTCTCCATCTCTCGTCTCCTCTCTTCTCTCCTCTCTCTCTCGCTCTCTCGCTCCCCTCCACCTCTCCTGTTTCTCTCCTCTCTTGCCTCTTCTCTCTCCTCTCTCCTCTCCTCTCTCACTCTCTCTCTCTCTCTCAAACAATCTCTCTCTCTTCTCTCTCCTCACTCCTCCATCTCTCTCTCCCTCTTCATTCCCTCTCTTCTCTCTCTCCTCGGAAGTATTATCTTTCCTCTAGGCCTCTTCCTCTCCGCACTCTCTCTTCTCTTGGGGCTCTCTCTCTCTCCATCTCTCTCTCTCTCTCTCTCTCTTCTCTCTCTCCTCTCTTTCCTCTCTCTCCTTCTCCTCTCATTCTCTCTCTCTTCTCTCTCCTCTCCTCTCTCTCTCACTCTCTCTCCTCTCTATCTCCTCTATCTCCTTCTCTACTCTCTCACGTCTCTCCGGCTTTCTCTCTCCCTCTCTCTCTCTCTCTCTCCATCTCTCTCTCTCTCCCCTCTCGCTCTCATCTCCCCTCTCTCCTCTCCCCTCTCAGGGGGCCTCTCCTCTCTCTCTCTCTCTCTCTCTCTCCTCTCTCTCTCTCTCTTCCTCTCTCTCTCTCTCCTCTCAATCTCTCTCTCTCACCCCTTCACACACATCTCCAA
>NW_028234410.1:13397827-13400327 GCF_977035675.1 Penaeus japonicus
TATATGTGTGTGTGTGTGTGTGTGTTTAATTGGGTGCGTGTTTATGTGTTTGCGAGCATGTTTATGCATGTATGTGTGCGTCATCACATTACATTCCAGGTACGGTAATAGACTTCAGCATTCTTATCTGACATATATCATAGAAGAATATAATCTTTCTTACAAATCTCACATATAACACTAATCATTGTGTCCTAGATTGTACCTAATAGGGCCGGTCGGAGAGCTAAGAGATTACAGGAGAAAGGGCAGAGTCCCATGAACGACCTGGCAGATGTGTTCAGTTTCACCATAATGTCGTTGTGTGTGTGTGTGTCTAAAGGCATCTCTCTGAGACTGAATAATGTGCGTTTGTCTCAACACTAATATACTTTTTTCACATTTTATGCAGTTATAAGATGTATAGTTTGCACTTTCATGGACTGCTGAATGCCTTTACTGGCTTATAATTGTGGTGGTTTCGTAATCTTTCTTGTTGGTTTCATTGACTTTCTTCTTTTTATTATCTTCTTCCTCTTTCAGTGACACGGAAGTTCTCTTAGTTTACCTCATTTCCCCTACATTTAAGAAAATTTAAGTTTTAACCTGAATGAAAACTGATTTCTGGATTTATCGTCAAAATTTAGTTTCAGATGAAATACCGAAGTTCATTTCTTCTAGATATTGTTTTTTCTTCTATTTTGTCTCTTGTTTTTTTTTTCAGAAGTGGTGCTTTGCCTGATGACGTCACACAGCTCGGATGACGTCAGCGTACTAAGATGACGCCAAACCTTTACGCTGTTGCCATGAGTTACTCCAGACCTGCAGGTGTTCCTGGAAGGACTTCCTCCTCATTCTCCTTTATCTTCTTGATCTGCGGATGGTGAGAAACGCGTTAGAACGGTCTGCTAAGAGACGGTCGCAAAAGCTACAATAGCATATTGCATTGATTTTGTTGTATTTAACTTCCCTGGTTATTCCAACACGGCTTGACGACTGGTGGTGCCAAGCCACCAAGTTGCTGGTGCGAGTCACAGCGTGAACTACACATAGACTACAAGACACCGTTACTAAAAGGGTAGTGCGCGGAAGGAGAAACAGGTGTAAAGTAAACATTCTAATCTGTCAATTAATCACAGCTAATGTAATAAAGATTCGTAATGGAATCTTAGATATCACTGACGGAATAAAAGGCAAAAGATTCAGCAACGAAGTCCTTTCTCCTCCTCAATAGATGTTTGTGTTTCTACTGAGATTTTATCGCCTTGGCTTCCACACCGCCATGTCGTTTGCGCGTTTCCCCTGAGGTGACTTGTGACTTGAAATAAATAAATCTATAGTGAAGCTAGTTAAACCCACAGTGAATTTATTTTCCAAATCCTTAGAACTTTCATATTCCAAAACAAACGTTACATTATTGGATTTTTTATCCTTTTATTTTTGTTAATCTAGTATTTATAATGGCTTAAACACATAAATAATAAAATTCACAACCAGCACGTTTTCATTCTTATTTTTCTAACTCGGCTGCACTCATCAAAACACTACCTTTCCAACAGTCAAACACATAAAGCTATCACATTTAATAGCGGCACTGCATATCGTAATTTCAGCATTTCCTCCTTAACCCTGCAAATATTAACTTCGAAATGTCAGCCACTCCAGGTTGACGTATTTTCATGAGTGAAAAGTTTTAAATTATTCATACATGATTGATTCTTAAAAGTGATATTCATTAACATCGAATAAAATATATGCGGGTGTATTCACCTAGCCTGCTCATGCAAGGTCAGGTTGGACGATTTGACCTTAACTAAGAAATCTATTGACCATGCCTTAATGCTACCATTAACAATCTATAGCAGAAGTTGGCAAAAATACTATGGTAAAGAAGTTATGAATAGAAGAGTGATGAATATGAATCAAGCAAGCTTAAAAGTTAACATTTCCTATGCTACATGCTCAGTTTAGGTTACAATGCTTTAGTTTAGAGGCAAGACACGTTCTTGTGACACAGAGAAGGTAAAGCCACGAGCTATTGTATCTACGAGCAATATTAGTATCTAAAAATATGCATCTTACAGGTTAAAAATACAAATACAAAATATTTAAGCACCTAAGAAAATTGATATTAAAAAAGAGGATCTGGTATCTCTTGATAAAAGTTTTGGGTGCTTTGCTACGAATAAAAAGTATCTAAACCTATAAGCCCAGCATGAGAGAGATATTGTGTTAATCAAGATAAGGAGTTTAAAAATGGGAAACGTCTGTGGATTACTTTCGAATAGGTCAAGGCTGTAGTAAAGGTATGAAAGGTATTATTAGTAAAAGGCAGAGGAATATTCAAGGCACAGGTTGAAAAGGTTGGTAATTCCGAGGAGTGAAATTCTCTTCAGCTTCGTTGATGTCGTGAAGAGTTAGTGGTGCCGAGAAATTCAGAAATGTTTAGTCTAAAACATAATGAGGGCCACCGAAAGAAAAAATATATAATGGACCTCAAATAGGAAGCAATATCCAATGC
>NW_028234410.1:13412827-13415327 GCF_977035675.1 Penaeus japonicus
TTGCTCATGTTTTAAAACTATCTATGTTTAAAAGTGGTTAGGTAACAAGTCGTTTTTACCTTTATGCAAATACTCCATGTAGGTAGAGTACAGCGTACGGGAAATGTGTCATGCAAATATTCCAGTTCATGCAAGGTGGCTTCGTTGAGCAATAAGACGTGGTGTGTGTGTGTGTGTGTGTGTGTGTGTGTGTGTGTGTGTGTGTGTGTGTGTGTGTGTGTGTGTGTGTGTGTGTGTGTGTGTGTGTGTGTGTGTGTGTGTGTGTGTGTGTGTGTGTGTGGTGTGTGTGTGTGTGTGTGTGTGTGTGTGTGTGTGTGTGTGTGTGTGTGTGTGTGTGTGTGATGTGTGTGGTGTGTGTGTGTGTGTGTGTGATGTGTGTGTGAGATGTGTGTGTGAGATGTGTGTGTGTGATGTGTGTGTGAGATGTGTGTGTGTGATGTGTGTGTGTGTGTGTGTGTGTGTGTGTGTGGGTGTGTGTGTGTGTGTGTGTGTGTGTGTGTGTGTGTGTGTGTGTGTGTGTGTGTGTGTGTGTGTGTGTGTGTGTGTGTGTGTGTGTGTGTGTGTGTGTGTGTGTGTGTGTGTGTGTGTGTGTGTGTGTGTGTGTGTGTGTGTGTCTGTGTGTGTGTGTTATATGAAAGTCTGTATGGTAGTGAGTATGCGTATTTGTTTATGTTCGTTTGTGCACAACCCGAGAGCCCCTTTTCCTTACTGCCAGTCTTAAAGTAGGAAAGAGAGCGCAAGGTGCACCTACTCGCTGAATCTGGAGTTGGGTCTGTACCTGACAGCAGTCAAGTCCGTCTCGGAGCCGGGGTAGTAGATGCGGTCGTCGAGAGGGAGGGCCTCCACCGCCAACAGGTCCTTCGTCTGGAACGCCAGGTCCTCGTCCTGACGCACCGGCGTCCCCAGGATGTCCGACATCATCTGCCGCGTGAGAGCCAGAATGTCGTTGATGGTTTCGCGGTTGAGCGCCGCCTCCTCGGCCAAGTCGAGGGTGCTGCTCACCATCCCGAAGGAGCCCCGCCGTGCGTCCGCGTTCCTGCCGGGAAGGATCTCACGTGGGAAGAAAGTCCAGAACCTATTTTTCCTATCCCTCTCCAGAATAATATTTGCTGTAATCACTAGTTGATGAGGATTATCGTCATCATTATCATCCGTAGCATTCGCAAAAGCATCTTCATCACCACTCTATCATCACTACTCTGACCATTGCTCCCCTCACAACTATCCTTATCTCTAGTGTCAGTCCCAGATAAATAAAAATCCCACCGACCTGTTCAGTAGATTGGCAACCTTCTCCTGGATCCCCGAGTCGGCCAGGACGGTGAAGGTGCTCTTCTGTGTGTCGGAGCCCATGGCGCTCAGCGTCCCCACGACGCCCCGAGCGACGTCCAGAGCAGTCGAACTCGTGTCGTCCTCGCCCAGCCCGTTCGTAAACTGTTGGCTCAGGGCTCTGGGGGAGCGAAAGGAGGGTGCGGGGATGCTTATACAGAGGGAGATGGAAAGGAACGAAAAGGTATATAGATAGACAGGCATACATACACATAAACGTAAGATGAGAGACAGCTATAGGACTGACCCGAACGCCTCGAGCGAGAGGGCATCGGCGAGGGTGACGGTGATCGCGCTGCCCTCCACCATCGTGCAGCCGCCGTTGGTGTCGCATGCCTTGGCCAGCGGAGTCACCGGGGTATTTGTGGCGTCTGTGGGAGGAAGGCCTTTCTTGTACATGCGGGGACTCATATACTAAAAAGAAGGATGGATATGTTGATACATGTGTGGGTTCGCCATACTTTTATTAATTTCCCTCCTTTTCACGCTTCTTTTTTTTCCTTACCATTCCTCTCCTCCCCTTTTTCTTTTTATCCCTCCATCTTCCTTCTCTCCCTCCTTACTCCTTTTTCCCTCCATCCCTCTCCTCTCCCTTCATCCTCCTCCTCTCCCTCCTCACTCCTCCTCTCCTTCCATCCTCCCCCTCTCCCTCCATCATCTTCCTCTCATATCACCCTCCCCTCTCCCTCCTTCCCTCCCTTCCCCCTCTTCCTCTCCCTCCTTCACCCCTCCTCCTCTCCCTCTTTCACCCCTCCTCCTCTCCCTCCTTCCCTCCCTCCCTCATCCTTCACCTGCGGGGAGGACGATCTCAGCCGTGGGGTCCTCGTCGGTGGTGGAGAAGGCCCAGGTGACGCGGTCGGAGGTGCCCAAGCGGTACCCGAAGGACGTGGTAAGAGGGAGGTCCTCGGGCACATCGCTCCAGCCGGAGACGCTGTACTTGAAGCCTGTCACCAGAGCTTCTCCGCTGTTCGGTGTCACCTGCAGGAAGGTATGTAAGTCGCGTATCTATGTTGCGGGCGTGTATGTGCGATTGTCTGTATGTGTGTGCGTCACTGTTCACTTGTTCATCTGCACATAATCCAACACCTCACATCGGAAGCGAAACGCACCTCGAACGACCCAGCGATCGGCGGGTTATTGGTCGTCAGGATAACGTCGGCGAAGCTGAAGG
>NW_028234410.1:13420327-13427827 GCF_977035675.1 Penaeus japonicus
TCACGGTCACGCCCTTCGCTTCACTCGTCACGCCGCCCGACGTCTCCAGGTGCGCCACGATCAGGTACTCGATCCCTGGCCGGAACTGCATCGAAAATTGAGACGGTATTGATTAATTTTTCTCTCATCTGGAAATTATTTGGCATCTCAGTAATTTCAACACCAAGTCATTATCTTTGTCTGTTTTATGTTTTTTTTTTTGCTTTTCTTTCTAGGATAGTACTATTTTTTCTACCCTATTAGTCTTCCCTCTTTTCTCCCTTTCTCCCTTTCCCCCCCTTCACTTCTCCCCATCCTCCCCCCCCTTTCTCCTCTTCAACCCACGCCCCATCTCCCCATTTCCCCAACTCAAGCCCCATCTCCCCTCCACCATTCCCCTCCCTTACCAAGTTCCCACTGACTGTCAGTGTCTCCCCGCTGCCTGTCTTCTCGGTAGTCATTGCATTCTTGATGGTCTCCACGCTGTCCCACACCTGCAGCGTCTCGCCCTGACTCCACTTGTTGCGTCCGGGTTCCCAGGTCACGTTCCAGTTCACCTGTCCAGGAAAATGGTGTTAGTTTCTATTTTCATTGTCTTGTTGTTGCTGTTATCATTATCATCATTAATATCATTGTTAGTGTAATCATTATTATCATCATCATTATTATTGTTATCATTATTATTATTGTTATTATTGTCACCATTATTAACATTATTTTCATTATCATTTTTTTTAACTATCGTCGTCATAATCTTTGTCATATATTATTATCATTATAATAACCATCATTAATCATTATTATGAATATTATTAGCATTAGTATTAGTGATATCATTATTATTATCATTGCCATTACCATTATCATCTTTATGGTTTGATAACATCACTGATACAGTAACAAAATTCATCATCATGAATATTATCTTCATTATCACAATTATGATTATCATGATTGTGATTATCATTGTTATCATTATGTTCATTATCCTCATAAATATTACTATCAGTATCATTATCATCATTGATATCATTATTCGTAGTTATTATTGTTTTTGACATTACTATTATAACTATGATAATGACTGTTATTCTTATTGTTATCATTATCATTGTTATTATCGTTGTTATTATTATCATAATTATTACCATTATCATTATGATTATTACTTTTTATATTAGTGTCATTATTATCATTATTAGTAGTAATACTATCACCATTATCATGATCATTATTATGATTTTTACTATCATTAACATTGTCAATTTCATCCCTGTTTTCTTATTTAATCATTGCTGTTCTCTCCTTTTAGTGTTCTTGTTGATGATAATGTTTTTCATCTCTTCCCATTCTAATCTTAATGTCAATAGACATGACTTTAGATAAGATTTCAGATAAATAAAGAAATACGAAATAGCGAATAATTTTCTTTGAGAGAAACTTTCCTCTCGACAAAACCTCTAAATGAATTATCAGATTGGCCGATGTATCAGCGAAAGCTCACCGTGACGTCAGAGATCTGTGCACCCAAGATGTTGCTCACAGTCGCTTGCACGTTGCTAGCATTGCAGCTTTGACTGTCACCTGTTAACTGGAACTTGAGACGAGCCTGAAAGAAGAGAAAGCATGTGACAAAACATGAATAATTTGTTGCCTTTTGGATTGGTAAATAAGTCATCGTTTGGTTCACGTTATATCGCGTTCGTGTTCATGAGATAAGGTAAAGAGCATATCAAGGTGGTTCCTCGTCAGTGTAGTATCAAATGTTCAAATTTTAGAATTGATTATTTGTGTATGTGTGTGTGTGTGTGTGTGTGTGTGTATGTATATATATATATATATATATATATATATATATATATATATATATAATATATATATATACTTATTAACATATATATATATATATATATATATATATATATATATATATATATATATATATATACATATATATGTATATACATATATCTATACATATATATATATATATATATATATATATATATATATATATATATGTATATACACACACACACACACATACACATATATATGTGTATGTGTGTATGTGTGTGTGCATGTGTGTGTGTGTGTGTGTGTGTGTGTGTGTGTGTGTGTGTGTGTGTGTGTGTGTGTGTGTGTGTGTGTGTGTGTGTGTGTGTGTGTGTGTGCGTATATATACATATGTGTATATGTACAATATATATATATATATATATATATATATATATATATATGTATATATATATATATATATATATATATATATGCATATATATTATCGGTAGCACATGCGAAACGAGAAGGACAAAGCATGACTAACCGGAGGTCCGACCCGCCAAACCACGAAACTCCCCGAGGCCTCGGGCGCTGTGTTCTCGTCCCCGAAGGCTCTCCTGATGCCGTTCTTCTGCCGGAAGGTGAGCGTTGAGTTGGCCTCGACGGCGATGCCCGCTCCCAGATGCACGGTCAGCATGGACGCCCGGAAGCGACACTCCGGCGGCGGGGATCCTGGCGCGGGGAGAGCCGGCTCTTAGTGTGCTGTGAACATTGCCTTTAGCGCTGGACATTATATCATTATCATTGGATTATCATTTTTTCTTGGAAGGCCGAGGTGGTCGAAGTTGCAGATGGATATGAATGTTCTTTGCTGAAGAATCGAGTATTAGCCCCTTATTGAGGACAATATACCATTGGCAATGTTAATGATATAGATTACAAAAAAAGGAAAAAAAAGAAAAAAAAAAAAAAAAAAAAAAAAAAAAGAAAGAAAAAAAAGATATATACATATATATATATATATATATATATATATATATATATATATATATATATATATATTTATTTATGAACAAAACGACACTTTGAATGGAATCATCCCTCTGTCCAGCTGGTCCAAGGCCAGTCTACATTATCCCGTCAACATAAAGAAACAAAGAAGAAATAAAGATCCAACTCACTCTGCCTCAGCCAACCCAAACTACTCCGCCATTAGGGAAAATCAGCCAAGCATAGAAGATCAAAAAGTGATGATAAAAACAACTAAATAACAATAATAATATATCTCCTTTCGATATATAAAAAAACTCACTCTGCCTAGCATCGACCCACGGCCAGTCCACGATGTTCTGACACTCGACGTCCGATTCCACATTGAGGTCAAACTGTATCATGAGCACCATTCCATCGGCGCTCAGATTCGCTCTCACGACGTTGGGCTGTGGCGCGGTGATGGTCACGCTCTGCATTGGAAGGTCGATCTGCCCGCTAGAGGGAGAGAGCGAGGAGGAAAAGGCATTGATAGGGAAGGATTAAGACCGTATTTATACATAAAGTTTAAAGTCGTAGTCGGATTTGATCATTTCAGAAATAATGAAGCTCGTTATTTCCGGCACTGGAATAACGTGAACCTGAGTTAAGCACCGGGAAATACACACGCATACAAGCACAATGATCCTGTACTAAGCACTCCCAACTCCCCCAAAATAGAAACTCCAATAAACACACTAATCCTGACACTAAGAACTTAACCCCCCCCCCCTACTAAAAAAAGCACACATAGATCCATACGTTTTCACCATCTCAAGGATTGCCGCAGTCGAGGCAACGCCGAAGGAGGGACTGCCGGGGCGGAGGTCGTCGGGCAAGGTGGCGGTGACGGTGGAATCCCCTGAGGGCTCCGTCGGCAGCTCCACCACCAGGTTGGAGGGCGTGCGGGAGGAGGTGGAGCGCTTCCTTCGCCTCGTTGCTGTGGAGAGGAAGAGGAGACGGCTGATGAAGCGAATGAAAAGGAGGGGGACTGATTATGGAAAGGAGGGAGACTGATAAAGCGTATGAAAAGGAGGGAAACTGATAAAGCGTATGGAAAGGAGGAGAACAGAATAAATAATGTGCATAAAATGGCAGGGGAAAATAAGTGAAAAGGAGGAGACTGATAAAGAAAGGAGGAGAGATAAGATATGAAAAGGAGGAGAAATAGAGAGAGAGAGATAAAGAGAGAAAAAGAGAGAGAGAGAGATAGGAAAGAGAGAGAGAGAGAGAGAGAGAGAGAGAGAGAGAGAGAGAGAGAGAGAGAGAGAGAGAGAGAGAGAGAGAGAGAGAGAGAGAGAGAGAGGAAGGGTAATTAAAATGTGTGAAAGGTGTCAGTGAGCGAAATTCGAAGTGGAACATAAGGAACAAGAAGTGGAGGGTAAACTCCTTGATTTTCTTTCCCTTTACGTCTACCCTATTGCACATATCAACACTTGAAACGTGAAGGTCCTCTCTAATCCTAAACTTACCTTCACCATCCAAACTATATTGGTAAAGGAGGAAGGCAGTGACTCCCCCGAGTGGAATGCCTTCCTTCACCTTGAGCTCAATCTGAAGGATCAGAAAATAAGTTAGAATTAGTTTTGATTATTCAGTGTTCATTTTGGATTCAGATTCATATTTTTGCTTCAAACTGACTTTATTAATCAACCTGTTTATTTCACACCTTTTTTCATACACCTGTTTTTTTCTTAAACCTGTTTTTACACCTCTTTCTTACACCAAAGAAATATCACGTTTTCTTTGTCTTTCTTTTTTTATGCCTAAAAAAATACGTTTTTGTTTTCTTTCTGTCTTCCTATTACACGGAAGAAATAATTCGTTATTTTCTTTCGGTAAGTAAGATACTTACCGACCGCGAGGAAGAAGGATCGATGCCCTCAATGCCCAGATCGAAGGAGGCTTCCGTTGAGTCCACGACCTCGATCTTCTCCTTCGCTATGAGTTCGATCTTCAGAAAGAAAGGAAAAGAAGAATGACGATAAAGATGAATGACAATACTTGTGGGAAAAAAGATGCTCATTTTTGGATTGTTTCGATACGTTCCATTGAAGCAAAGAAGGGTCTAAATGCATTATGAGAGAGAAAGAGGGGAAGGAGGCGAGATTATGGTGGGCACAATTTGATATATAATGAGAGAAAGATAGAAAGAGAGAGAGAGGGAGAGAGAGAGAGAGAGAGAGAGAGAGAGAGAGAGAGAGAGAGAGAGAGAGAGAGAGAGAGAGAGAGAGAGAGAGAGAGAGAGAGAGAGAGAGAGAGAGAGAGAGAGAGAGAGAGAAGAGAGAAAAAAAGCAAAAGAGGGGAAGATTACAGATGGACCAAACTCTTACAAGATCAGGATTCTTCTTGTTCTTGGTGCGCTTAGCCCTGAAGGTGCAGGCGAAGGTCCAGGTGCCGGGTTCCAGCCTCCGGAATGTGGCTTTGATCTTCGTGTCTCGGAAAATGATGCTCCACGCGTTCAGACTCTGTCACGTAGAAGGAAAAGGAGGCAGAAATTAACTTTGTGTGAGTCTACATATATACTCTGTGTGTGTGTGTGTGTGTGTGTGTGTGTGTGTGTGTGTGTGTGTGTGTGTGTGTGGGTGGGTGGGTGGGTGGGTGTGGGTGGGTGCGTGTGTGTTTGTGGGTGGGTGGGTGGGTGGGTGGGTGGGTGTGGGTGGGTGCGTGTGTGTTTGTGGGTGTGTGTGGGGGTGGGTTGAGGGGAGTGGTGATGGGTGTGTGTGTTTGTGTTTAAGTGTGTCCATGTTTATGAAACCTCTTGCATACAACCAAGTTATAGTTTGTCAACTTTTCAGCCTTTGATCTACAACTGGCATAGCCGGCCGCCCTACCTTCTCTGTGTTCGTAAGTGTACAGGATTCATCTTTGTGTTTTATCGTGGTGACGCCAGTGATTTCGGCCGTGAGTGTCAGTCTCAGCAAGATCTTCGCCTCTGCTTCGGTACCTGCAAGAAAGGAACACGATAAACAGCGATCACATAAATCTGAAATCAGAACAATGATAGTAACTGCTGTACCATAGAACATTATAGTGACAAAAGAGTGAAGAGCCAAGAAAAAACGTCATGACGTAAGTACTACCTCGGTTGGCGGGGTCCAAGAGGGAGACGAAGGCGGAGTCCAGGGTCAGGGGCTCGACATTTCCGATGGCTTGACAGTCTGTGCGGAAGAGAATGGTGTGCTTAGTTTCGAAGGCCGCTCTTTCGTGAACTTTTATGACCTGTATTTCCCGTCCTGATGTTCTTCACTCTGATATCTCCTCTCCTTCGAGTCTGTTTCTGCATGTTTCGTATGAATTATTGCTTGGACATACCAAGAACATGTATATCCCGGACTTTTTAGATGTATTTTCTATCATCCATCTCTCATTTTTTTTCCTCCCCCCCCTAGTTTCTCTGTCTTTATCTACTTTATCTCCCACCCCCTCTCCCTCCCTCCTCTCTCTCCCTCTCCATTTACCCTCTATCCCCCTCTCCATTTTCCATCTATCTCCCTTTCCCTCTCCCCCCTCTCCCTCCCCACCCCCTTCTCCCGTCGCCCGTTCCCCTCACCGTTGAAATTGGGGTCGTTGACGGTCAGACACTCGCCGCACAGATCGCGAACGGCGCCGGAGAAGGCCACGCTGTCGCAGCCGACGCAGGCGTTGTCGCCGCCACACACGCCACACTGGTCCTTGCCTTCGTCGGCGCCAAGCCCCGTGGTGCCGCCCACGCACATGCCACATCTGCGGGAGTGGTGTTGTTTGGGGGATGGGGGGTTATTGCCTCTTTAGTAATTAATGCTCCGGGAAATATTAGCAGCAGTGATATCAAAGTTGTTGTTGCACATCTACTTTTCATGCTTCGGTTGTTATCATTATGGTTATAATCACTAATATCAGTATTTTTTGTTTTTTTCTTTTTATAATCATTACTATTATTATCATCTTTTTACCACTGCTATTACCGTTACGATTATCCTCACCTATATAATTACCATCAAATCATTCCGATTATCATTATCATCATCATCAGCAGCATTATTATTATCATTATCACCATCCTTATCATTATTAGCATTATCACAGTTGTTGATTATATTACCCTAATTACCGTCATTGCCCATTACCCTCATCATTATCACTCCTACCATCACCAAGACCACCACAACCCCCTTCAGCATCAACCCAAAAACCCACGTGTTAAGGTAGGCGTCCGAGTTGGCCTGTCCGTCGCAAGGCACGGGGTCGGGCTGGTTCCTCGGGATGCACACCTCCTCGCCGTCGATGTTGCGACGTTCATTCTCGTCGCCGCACTTCCCCGCGCAGTCCCGCTTCGCCGTTTTACCCGTCGTGCCCCCGACGCACTCGCCACACTCTATCTTGGCCGCTGGGGGAGGGGAGAAGGAGGGTGAGTTGGGTGGTGGGTGAAAGGAGGCGTGAGTTGGGTGGTGGGTGAAAGGAGGCGTGAGTTGGGTGGTGGGTGAAAGGAGGCGTGAGTTGGGTGGTGGGTGAAAGGAGGCGTGAGTTGGGTGGTGGGTGAAAGGAGGCGTGAGTTGGGTGGTGGGTGAAAGGAGGCGTGAGTTGGGTGGTGGGTGAAAGGAGGCGTGAGTTGGGTAGTGGGTGAAAGGAGGCGTGAGTTGGGTGGTGGGTGAAAGGAGGCGTGAGTTGGGTGGTGGGTGAAAGGAGGCGTGAGTTGGGTGGTGGGTGAAAGGAGGCGTGAGTTGGGTG
>NW_028234410.1:13477827-13480327 GCF_977035675.1 Penaeus japonicus
GTAAAAAGACGTTTGTTCCCCTCGTTTTTTTAATCGTTTAAAACTCTTAAATACAATGAACATATAGTCCAAAATCATATATTCAGAACTAAAACCAAGCTATATTCTTATGCAATGAGCGAAAAGGCAGGAGGATAATCATTGCATAAGATCCGGATGACTAAATGTAAGGATTGATTGTATCGTGTTGATATACCCATACGTACTCAAATCATCGATACCTTATATAAGTAGAAGGGTAATAAAAATATATGGAAGGTGTAATTCAGTATCGAATATTGAAAGAACTGAATATCTGAAATGTACTGAAGGGGAAGAATCACAGAAAGAAGAAAGATTTACAAGAAATGGAAAGAAGAAAGAAAAAAAAGGAGAGAAAAGGGAAAAAAATAAGGAAAAAGCCAAAAGCTAATGAGACGCGTTAATAAATCATGGGATAATAAAAGGGAAAATTCTGCAAGGATCGTTGCAATGGCTTTTTACGTTTACCCGAGAGGCTTTTGAGCTCGATTGCTTTTGTCGGGGTCATGCGCCACTGTTCACTTCCTCCCTGTCAGCATTTATCGGTTTAGTTAGAAATAAGTGAAATCTGGAATAAGCAATTTCTTTATTTTAATACTAAAAATAAAATTATACAAACGTTAAGTCTATTAGCAGAATAAGATTTCAAAATAGAAATAGAATTAAAATTTTCATCACTTCCGATAGAAATTTTGCTCAAAGTACATAGCGTGACAGAGACTTGGCTTCATAGTTGATGATTTCAGCGAAGTGTTTCATAATTTTTTTGTCGTGCGCTAACGATGAAATGCCCTAACCCATCCCACCAACCCATCCCATAATCACTCTCTGCCCCCCCCCCCCTCCATCGTGTGAATTATTCAGGCACATGACCGCCGCGCTATGCAATCGATGGACTGTCCGTTTCCTGGCAAATGACGTCGGCCTCAACTTCGCGTATGCGGTAAGCTTATCGCCTGGGCTAAGAGACCTTGAAGGCAAACGGACAGTCTCGATCGATCTAATCATTCGCCTTGAAGAATTAATGAGTTTAGCGTAACTGGCCGGGGACGCTGAAATTAAAACTTAAATTGGGTACGAAGGCCTCAGGAAAACAAGGATCATTTCGAGAAGGTGAAGGACAAGGGCCTGTTAGCTTCACGAAGATGGAAAAGTCTCCTTCTGGCGTATTGAAGTATTGTAGAGGGCGTGTGTGAGGGACTCATGATAACCAAACATGATTAGTGCCTCCAGCTGGCAGAGAGAAGCGCGTGTTGCACTCACCCATCCCGGGTTGCAATTGCCCTCGGCGCTGATCTCGAAGTCGTCCTCGTCGATAGGTCCTGCGAGGCCCTTGGCGGCGAGGGCCAGCAGCGTCCCTGTCGCGACCATAAAGAAAACGGGTGACCATAAAGAAAAGGGGTGACCATAAAGAAAACGGGTGACCATAAAGAAAACGGGTGACCATAAAGAAAACAGGTTGGAGGGGGAGAAGATGGCATGTCTGATGGGCGTAGGATAGACCATATAGAGGGAGGATATGGGGTTTCTGATAGGCAAGAAGTAGGCGGAGGATGATGGGCGGTTTTGAAGAAGAGGTTTTATTCATGAGCGACGAGGGAGGTGGGCGTTCTGGATGAGTCAAGGATGGGCGTTATTAATCGATAGATAAAAGACTGCAGGAAAGTGAGCGTGACTGATAGGCGGATAAGAGTTTGGAAGAAGGGAGTATAATTAATCAAGTAAATTAAATAAGGGCGAAAGGAGGTAGGCCTATACTCTTTTCTTTTCTTTTCTATCAAGGCAAAGATGCACTTGAGAGGCTGGTGATGATTGTTTCCATGTCATAATAACTATCATTAAATTATCATATAGAAGAGAGAGAGAGAGAGAGAGAGGGAGAGAGAGAGAGAGAGAGAGAGAGAGAGAGAGAGAGAGAGAGAGAGAGAGTGAGAGAGAGAGAGAGAGAGAGAGAGAGAGAGAGGGAGAGAGAGGAGAGAGAGAGAGAGAAAGAGAGAAAGAGAGAGAGAGAGAGAGAGAGAGAGAGAGAGAGAGAGAGAGAGAGAGAGAGAGAGAGAGAGCGAGAGAGAGAGAGAGAGCAAAAGAGAGGGAGAGAGAGAGGGGGGGGAGAGAGGGAGATGGAGAGAAAGAGAGAGAGAAGGGGTGGGAGAGAGAGAGAGGAGGAAAGGGAGAGAGAGAGAGAGAGAGAGAGAGAGAGAGAGAGAGAGAGAGAGAGAGAGAGAGAGAGAGAGAGAGAGAGAGAGAGAGAGAGAGAGAGAGAGAGAGAGAGAGAGAGAGAGAGAGAGAGAGAGAGAGAGAGAGAGAGAGAGAGAGAAGGATAGAGAGACCCCAGAAGAAAAGAGAAGAGAGAAAGACAAAGAAAAAAGGAAAGAAAGAAAGAAAGAAGAGTGGACAAGAGGTGGAAAGAGAATGTCTTTATTCCACTCTTTGTTTGTTTGTATTTATTGCTGTTTCTTTGCTTTGCTTTGTTTTGTTGTTT
>NW_028234410.1:13490327-13495327 GCF_977035675.1 Penaeus japonicus
ATATTAGACAAATATATACTCATATAAATAAAATAAAAACAAAATAATTTATGTTGTCAAAAGATACTGGAAGAAAATGAACAGTACAAATGGCACCCTACTCCAGTATAATTTTTTAAATACATAATTACACACAAACAGATAGTGATAATGTCTCTTCCTCGTCAAAAAACAGTATCACTCGGGGTCCGTCTACAAAATAAATTAAGAAGAGTAAGTCAGCTCCCAATGAAAAGAAAGTCATGCAAAGTAATTCAAAACCTGTCTAGGATATTCTTCCCCATGTTCCGTGTTTTAATCCATGCAGCATCTCAAATCATAAAGTTAGAGCTTGTAATTTAATAAGGAAGCATTTATTTCCCCTAGACACTACATTATCATTTTGATTGATCTTAGGAGATATACAAATAGTTTAACAAAAGCACTGTTGTATAAAAAGATGAAGGAATGCTTGATGAAAAATGCAAAGATGACAATACAGTGTAGCAGGTTTCTCCTCATACACATTTGTTTGTTATAGTAAGTACATGCACATATAGTTGTACCAATGCTGTTGATTTTAAGCGTAAAGTCAGATGTAAACCCATCACGCCTCAGTCACCCATATTCCCTTACCATTATGTACAAGGCATGAATGGGCTGCACTAATGACAAAAAACATTATCAATCACAAAAAGTCTGCAAGCATAAGCCACATTAATTTCTTTTGCATATACCTGTATATAATTCAAGCTTGAAATGGCTTCTTTAAACTAAGAAATAAATTTCAAGTGAATTGAAATTCACTTCTCAGTTTAAAGGAGCTATTTCAAGCGTAACAGGATTTCAATTCATTTTAGAAGCACATAGTAAAAGATAAACAGCTACACGGAGTAAAATAATCATAAAGATTACTGTTTATTGATAAACAAAGAGAAAATAACAAGTGAACAAATAATTGGGCATGGATACAAAAAATAAATACTGTGTGAACAAATACCCTTTCTGCTCTTTATTAAAAACATTGGAAACACTTGCAAGAAACACAAACATACAATGACAAAACTAAGTGAATTTTCTATAAAAAAAATAAATAAATAAACAATAAATAAAAAATCAAACTAGCCCTTCTTTATCTTATTTCTATATTAATTCTTCTAGTGTGTGGAACTACATCAAAAGGATATTTTCTGGGCACAAACATGATATGACGTATTTTTTTAATCCTTTGCAAAAATCTAACTAATAAAGACTAGTCACAAACATTGTGCTGTGATAAAAATGTCATTATCTATTTCTTCCCCTTAAAACATAGTCCTTAATGCAATCTTAATATTAACTCTTTGCTGTTTTTTTTCTTTTTTCTTGTCTAGCATTTTTTCACATACAAATAATAAGCATCTACAAATAATCAAGTTATTTCATGTTTTTGATATTCATATCAGAAATGAATTAGCTTTTGCTTAAAATCACTCCTCATTAATTCTACAATATGAACTGTGGCAAGTGATATTCATGTTAATTCTTTTAGTGCTAAACATTTTCGTATATTCCTCAGCTATTCCACCAAAGTGACAAAATTATTGCTTAAGAGTGAGTCAGCGAATAATAAATAATGGAAGTTACATTAATCTTGGCACAGGTATTTTGTCAAGTCATTTTGCTTGAACTCTTTGAAATATATTTAAAATGACCTTGCCTAAATGCAATAAAGTGCAGTCTTCCTCGAAAGACCATCTCTATATCAAAATTAATCCAGCAATCAATATATTTTGATAAACATAGAGACGAGGCATAATCACCGGTGGTAAATGACGAGAAACCTTACATCTATCTACACTTTTTTTGTAACAAAAGCTTCTATTTCAGCACCACACAGCTTGCTGTAAAAGCAGCAGATCATACTAGAAACAAATAATGAATTTGGACATTATTTCTATTGTCTAAAGTCACTGTTCAATAGTTTACTAAGGCAGCAAACAATTACCAACAAAATCAGAAAAGGTACAACCCAACTAGTTCAAAATGCATCACTTTGCTGAAGTTCAACTCAAAATGATGACTTTCATTAGAATTGCAATATAAATTACACAACAACAGGAAAATCATTATGAATTATGAATGCACAGCATATCTTTTAGTGAATGCAAACAGACAATTTCACAAGCAATTGCCTTGATAGAGAAAAAGGAAAAAAAAAATTCTGACAATATTAAAAGCCACTTAGTGGAGAACATTTTTTTTTTTCTTTTTTTCTCTCTCAGAGTGACACAAAAGAAAATCAAGAAAATGCACTATGCAACATCTGCATGACACACTATTTACACAAGTAACAACTAACCACTTTGAAAGCTAAATCTTAGAGGACATTACATTCACATAATTCCTTTTAGTCAACATTTGAGCATTACTCAATGATGAGACAAAGCTATACAGTAAACAAGGATACCTATATCCTCTTACATGGGTAAGTTTAGAACCACACTTAGCAGTAAGCTTTGTCTTTTGTCTAACACAGAAAGTGCAACTTCAGATAAACATGATATGAATTTAGAGTACTGCATACTTGTCTTGTTAAAACGGACTATCATTTTTATCCTTTACTTTAAATACATAATTATTAAGAGACCAATGACGAAAAAGAAACAAAACAACTGTGAGAATTTTTGAGAGGTACTTCCTCTACATTATCATACAGGCTTGTATATGCACACAGATTGGGCTTCAGGTTAAGAGCCCTTTGAGAGCACTTTCCTTTCCTAGTAACAGTTAGGGAAGCTGTATCTCCATCTGTGGAATGAAATTCATAGATCATTCTGTAAGGCTACCCTACTTTTCTAATCTTATTCTCTTGTTCTTTCACAAAAATCAATTGACTAGCACATCCCAGTGAGATCAAATCAATGTCAACCTGCCATTACCTCCTCTTCAAAAGTCTCAACAGAAATACTGTATTCCACTGACTATAAACATTAGAGCCAAAGAAAAGTATATTGTACAGGACAAAAGCAAGATATCAACATGTAACAGCATCCTGGACAAGATTGTACTGTTCAACTCACTTGGACTTGAAGTTTTCAAGTAAAGTGGCACAAGAGAAAATTAAATTTAAACACCAAAAACTTCCATTTGGCTGTGATAATGATATGATACAGAGATTAATGTTCCTGTACACAAACATGCAGATGCAGACAAACACAAACAAACAAACAAACAAAAACACACACACATGCACGCACACATGCAGACATGTGCACACGCACATTTTTATAAACCCTTCCACAGCGGGCATGCTTTTTCTTTAGGTTGAAATTAAAAACTTTTATTACTTCAGTTGTGTAACCGGTATGAATGAGGCTGAAAATAACTTTAACTGCGCAATAAATATATTTGTCACCTTTTGTTCATTGTCTTTAGAAATACATGTATTTCTGATGAAGATTGCATTAAAAAGGCATTAATTACATCTCTTACACTTTTACAATAATTTGCTCTCATTCACACCTTTTTCTACATAGACTCACATATCATACCGAAAGTCTAAAAAATGATAGAAAGCACCCGCAATTCCTGAAGATACCCAACCTAGGTTGTACATCTTAAGAAGCAACCTGCCAAAGAGAGGACAACAAACTCAAATGCACATATAAATACATACACATATAATCATGCACACAGGTAGACTATTTAATACATACGTACAATCCTACATACATGCACAATCATAAAAAGAAGAAAAGATAGATAATCTTACTGGTCAAATATTCCTAAAATGATATTAGCATGATGCTTAAAGAAAAATGGAATAAAACAAATCAACATATGCAGTTGCACATCACGGAGCTTCAGGATATACCATGGCAAACCAGGACTTCATTGATGTAAGGAATTTGAATTCCTTTCAATTCTACTTATTTACAACAGTAGATGTTTTCCTTTTCTTGTACTGTATGCAACCTTGAAAACCCAGAACTTAACATGAAAAAAGTCCAATTTAATATCTAATTTAATATCTAACAACTCTTGTTAACCAGGTGAACAAAATGAACAAAACTTACATCAAAATCTCACTTTTTTCTTCATCTTTTTTTTTTCTTTATTGAATGCAACAAATAAATAAATAAAATCTAACAAGTATCATACTTTGTCTTTCTTCACAGTAAGTCAAGTCTATCCAAATCACTCTCTCTTTTATCAATAATTTCTAGAAAGTGAAAAATATCACTGATGATGATGATAATGATGATGATTATGATTATGATAATGATAATCATGATGATGATGATGATGATGATGATGATGATGATGATGATGATGATGATGATGATGATTATGATGATAATAATAATGATAATGATGATGATGATAATAATGATGATGATAATCATGATGATAATGATGATAATAATGATGATAATAATGATGATAATATTACTACCACTACTACTAATAATAATAATAGTAATTAAAATAATATAAAAATAATAGCATCATCAATATCAACATTAACACTAGCATTCAAATTCTCACACCATTATTACCAGCACTATCATTACTACTATGACTATCATAATAATTATCATCATAACAATATCAGTATCATCATTACTAATACCATCATTATTATTTCATATAATCATTATTTCCTAATTATCAGTATCATTTCATAATTATAATCATTATTATCATTACTATTACCAACATTATTATTATCATCATTACTATAACAATTATTGTTATCATTTTATAATTTTATTATTCATAGTAGTAGTAGCAGCAGCAGCAGTAGTAGTAGTAGTAGAATTAGAAGTAGTAGCAGTAGTAGTAGTAGAAGTAGTAATAGAAGTAGTAGTAGACGTAGTAGTAGTAGGAGTAGTAGAAGTAGAATTATTATTATTATTATCATTAGTAGTAGTAGTAGTAGTAGTAGTAGTAGTAGTAGTAGTAGTAGTAGTAGTAGTAGTAGTAGTAGTAGAAGTAGTAGTAGAAGTAGTAATAGAAGTAGTAGTAGACGTAGTAGT
>NW_028234410.1:13547827-13550327 GCF_977035675.1 Penaeus japonicus
ACCAGCAGATTTGCTTTTCTACAGATTTTGTTTATAGCATCATGGCTTCTGCCTTTCTTATGCTAACTAATGAGGTTTATATGTGTGTGTGTGTGTGTGTGTGTGTGTGTGTGTGTGTGTGTGTGTGTGTGTGTGTGTGTGTGTGTGTGTGTGTGTGTGTGTGTGTGTGTGTATGGGTGTGTATGTGTGTATGTATGTGTGTGTGTGTGTGTGTGTGTGTGTGTGTGTGTGTGTGTGTGTGTGTGTGTGTGTGTGTGTGTGTGTGTGTGTGTGTGTGTGTGTGTGTGTGTGTGTGTGTGTGCATGTGTGTGTGTGCATGTGTGTGTGTGCATGTGTGTGTGTGCATGTGTGTGTGCATGGGTGTGTGCATGTGTGTGTGTGCATGTGTGTGTGCATGTGTGTGTGTACATTTAAGTGAGAGTACATATATCTGTAGATACACTTGTGTTCACACACACACACACACACACACACACACACACACACACACACACACACACACACACACACACACACACACACACTACACACACACATACAATCGCACACACACTACACTACACTCTACACACACACACACACACACATACACACACACGCACACACAACACACCACACACACACCACACATATACATACATTATATATATTATATATTTATATATATATATATATATATATATATATATATATAATATATATATATATATATATATATATATATACATACACACACAAATAATTATATGTATATGTACATACACATATACACATAAACATATATATGTTAGCATGAGTATATCTAAAAAAGAATTTTAAAGCTTTATTCCTGTCAAGCTTTCTTTAGATATCGAGGTAAATGGAATTTCTGGTACTTTTAAGCAAAAGACAAAATAAATCACAAATAGGTAAAATGGTTTATTTAAATCATTTTTGGAGAAAGGCAACAGTGTAAATCCTTGGACTATCAAGAGACTTCCAGTGTTGACACATAAATTAGGTGAGGAATATAGCATAACTCTGGGAATCTCATTGTTTTGTGATAATTAAAGCTTAGGATCAGTATGGTATGAGGTCTACCAAGTTACCTCTCGGCTGAGTCATGTGCTCTGGTACAAACTGAGTCAGCTGGTCAAATAACTGAGAACGGCTGCTGTGCACCCAGCCGAGGTCATTGCTCCCTTCCGATTTCAAACTTGGATCGTCTTCACTTGGGAGCAGTGGTGTGTGTGTCATGTTGCAATCCTCTGGTGACTGGAAGAGGGTAGTTGCCAGGGCCTGGAAATCCTGCACTTGTGAGGGATTTCCGTGATCAACTGCACTGTACAGTTCAGTCTGGAGGTACTTGAGAGCTTCAACAGAATTTGATCGAGCTAGTTCGCTAAACCTGAAATTGATCACAATCAATGGGTTGGATCCAGATGTAGTGTTAACTTGCACACGGTAATTAAATTCTATAGAAAAAAGTTTCAACTACATATATGTCCATTTGCTCCATATTTTTTTTTTCTTTTAATAAAAAAAACAAACAAACAAGTTTTCCTTTATTTACCTGTGTTTCCTAATGAGAAGAACACAAGTCTGAAAAAGCTGTTCAGTCGAGGGTCTGCACAGTCTGAGTGACCAAAAGTCATCTAATCTCATCTTCGGCAGGTATGTCTTTCCTGGATTACCACCAAATAAGTAATGTACCTAAAGTGAAAATAGACAAAGAAAAAAATGAAATAACCACCAAAGAGTCATAAACCCATTATAAAACAATTCATTTAAGCAAGACTATTCATGAAAAATATCATAAGATATTATCTCTGTATCAAGTTTCTAGCAAATATCTAGATAATTCAAACAAATCATTTTCAATAATTGCTATTTACATCCATTTACAAATCTTATCAACAAATATGTAAACATGTTCATGCATAAATGCACTCTTACAAAAAAAAAGAGAACTACAAAGGCAACTTTTCTCGCCTACCTTTTTGGTGTCATCATAAACCAACTGATGCGCATATCGTGGACATGGTTCTACATGCTGCATTTTGTTCCAATAAGTTTCTCCAGTTTGCTCATTACGATATATACAAGACCTGAAATATTTAAGTTGAACTCTTTATACAATTGACACGCGGATTATCTAGAGAGATATATATAAAGCTAGAAAAAATTGCTCAAGCAGAGAGCTTATGTTTTCTCTCAAAATATGTAAAACTATTTTCAATGAAATAATGTGAAACCAAATTTGAGGAATAGTATATAAAGAGGAGAAAATCTGAGGGAAGAGAAAATAAAGAAATGGATGAATGAGAGGGAGGATAACATAGTTATGTTTTACTTACCACTTATTCTGAGATATGTCATAAACCCAAAACGAATTACGGACATTTTCCTCTCTCTTCTCCTTATCTTTGCTAAGTCCCTGAGGAAGAACAGAGAAAAAAAAAAGTTATCATAATGCAACAATCAGTTCAGTCTCTTTTCAGATAACCTTCCAGTTGCATAT
>NW_028234410.1:13557827-13565327 GCF_977035675.1 Penaeus japonicus
ATCTAACTACCAATCTATAAGATGCACTTACAACCCAGATTTAAATTACCTCAACTGCCAGCCTACAAAATGCCCTTGTAACCCAGCATCAACTATTCCTATTGCCAACCTATAAGATGCACTTACCACCCAGCATCTAATACACCAATATCACTAAGTGCTGAAGAAGTTGGCCTTACTACTGGTAGGTGGATTGAGTTGTGGTGAGCTGCAGCTCTCTAAACCCTAATATTCAGTTTGTTCATATTACTAATGTGCCAAAATCTATATCAAGTAAAATCATCAGCTTACAGACACATCACAGAAAATGTAAATTATTGACTAAACCAAAAAGGCTTGGTACACTTTTGGAATTATTTACCTTAATAACTGTGCTAACTTTAACACATCATGCAATAGTAATGAGAAATATTCATATAATGGAAATCTTAAAAAGAATTGCAAACATCAGGAACCAGAAACCAAAATCAAACCAAATACTGCAAAAAAGACAGCATTAAAAATATTTCAGCAGATACAGCAGATTCAGCATTAACCCATTCACGCCGGGGTGTTCCGGCTTTGCACGGTCGCAATACCGGGGTTCTCGAACGCACAAGCCGCGAGCCTGGGCTGCCCACTCGTTCAACTTGAGCGCGCGGCTTGCCCTCATAGCTCGTCCCGGGCGTCTGACGCAAAAACTACAAAATGTGTCATCACGTCAACCGGCTCCAATGGGTTAAAGACATCTATGAGGTGGTGCAATAGGTAAATCTGGATTTTAACCCTTTGACGACTGTGCGTCACACCCGTGTGACACAGTTAAATGCCAAATGACGGGGGCAATACAACAGTTTGACGTTCCCGTTACAATATTGCATAGGCCCGGCATAGGGGCTTTCCACTTATCGCCGGCCTGTCGGGATTGGGTTAATTTATCCAGTCAGCATTGTTTTGCTACAAAAATGAATACAGCAGCTAAATTTACAATTTGATGGCCTGAGTGATATCATCATATTTATCATTCAGTTGAATTGTGAATCATTTACAGAAAAGTTAATCTATATTTAACTTTGTACAATTTTTAGCATAAAAATAATTTTTGTTTATGGCTGTTCTTTAACCCCCCATCACCCATGCGAATGGGCAGTTTCCCGGCTTTTTCGTTCTCGCAATACCGGGGTTTTGAACAAAAAAGATCCAAGCCTCCGAAACACCTTGTGGATTTCTCAGGCGGCTTCCCCTCAAAATAATACAAAATAAAAACCACTGAAAAACCCATATGAACATTATATAACTACAGTAAAAGAATTAGAAAATAAAAAGAAGAACAAAAAAGGCTCTGTTTGCCCACTCGCTCTACCTGAGCGCGCGGCTTCCCCTCATAGCGCGTCCAGGGCGTCTGACGCGAAAACCACAATACGTGCCATCACGTCAACCGGCGTGAATGGGTTAAGGATGTTGCATGGAGATAACAACATAAATGGTGTCAACTACACCTAGTTCTTATACTTGACATTAGTAGTTTGCTCTTTAGTAAGTGCCAGGTAACGTGATATCAAGTCATGGGAAAATTTCGCTCCTGCCTGATGACACATTGTTATGCTCATTCCCTGAAAATACACATTTTGCATCGTTACATATGCATATTATCATAGGATTTCCATTTGTATAGACACATTTTTCTTCACTTGTGAAAATAGTGTGAACAATTACAAAAAAGCCTTCTTTTTCCCCAAAAAAAATTGGAGTAGGGTGTAAAAGTGCCCTGAGAGGAAAATGGTCGGCAGAAGGGTTGAGAGATGAATATCAAATAAATACCAAGGATAAAACCACCATGAACATCTATAAATAACAGTAAAACAACACACAGATAAAAAGAAAGAAAAGAAAAAGGAATGAAAAATCGTCAAAATCTTCTCCAATGAGGCAACATCTATATACCCCCCAACGCACCCCTCCCATCGTGAGGGGGTGAGCACACGTCCTCCGAAGACGTAAATTATTCGATTCTCCACATCCATCACCATCTGATGGTCAAATATTAGCCGGGGACCTCCAAGAGCTGCTGTGTCTTCTGTGATTTGCGTCCATTTGTTGTTTTCGATGTCATACATATAGAAGTCACTCTGGAAAGAAGAGAATATCATTAAACATTTTACACACTACACCTTCTCCTTAAAAGACTGGCCACAACTTAATATGTTCAGCCCGGGAAAGGCATTTTAACCCAATAATGTCTGCACGGTTTTGGCTATGCCCAGTACTAATGTTGGGATAGTCTGATATGTGCAGGCCTAACACCTTAGGCTATTTGCCTGTGTAGGCCACTGTCACCCACAGCATGCACAATCACCATGCCATACAAAATGCCTTGATGTGATATCACATCCTGGTGGCAGGTGCTGCCACCAGATGAAATGATATCTCATCACCCATCATTATCGGGTTGAAATCTGTGTTTTCTCTTATTTTCTTGGCTTATGGAATCAATTATGAGTCATATATGATATATTAGCAATGTGATACTAATTACCATTTAATTTAATAGATCATCATAGATGGAGGAATAATAATAGCTTGTAATTTTAACAAATAGAAAGTGATCTGAACTTGGGAAAATTCTAGTTATTAATGGTTTAAAATCAATTGTCATGTCAGCAGTCACCAACCTTGTATACTTTCCAAGAACTCCTACTTTCTGTTGATCTTTATCCCCTCCATGTTTCAATGGGTCAAATAACTTTTGTACTGCATTTTTCCTCTTGTTAAAATTACATTTATTCCTTTAGCTATGATGCCCTATCAAACCAAATGCTCATAATAGAAAACACACACATCTTAAGATGCACTGCTTAGGTTGAACATCTTAAGACCTGGCTAACCATATTGAGGCCTATTTCAAATGGCCTATTTCAAAAGCTGCAAATTTGGATACATTATGATGTTAGAATCATTGGTGAAGTGGTCTTTTACCACAACTGCTTCTTATTGACAAGTGAAATAATCATAAATTTTCATTTTTGCAAAAATGTGGAACAGATCAGAGATGATGGGGAGAAAAAAGAAAAAAAAAAACATGTTACATTATTACATAATATAATTGGGAGACATTTCATACCAAATGGAAATTTTTGCAAAAAACGAAACATGTAAATTTGGACATGAATTGCCCTTCTACAGCCCAAGTAGGGTAATTGCTGTAAAACAATTAAAGATCAAATTGTCATGATGACATGATGTCACTGACAATTTTTATCATTACTATCCTTAATCCTTAACCCATTGCAGACAGGGGATAGACTCACTTGCCCAGTCTCCAGGATGGGCTTCATTTCAGAGTGAGGCAGCTTCACACAACATACTTTGACTTTTCCCATTCTCATCCAGTCATTCATGGTAAAACTAAAGCCATTTTTGTTTTGATTTGTGTGTGTTTTATTGTGTTTAGAGACTTATATGACCCATATGACAGGCTCTATCAATGCTGTAGTTGACTAAAATTGTAGTATATGATCCATATCAGCTCAGTGTGATAGAAGTATTGCTGTTTTATGGGAGGACAAAAAGCAACTTTATTTTTTCGTACTGTGTACTGTCATGAGTGAATACGAAACATATAACCATCTACAATGAAGATAACATGAAGAGGTAGGGAAGAGGAAGGAAACCTGTGCTTATGACTGCGAGTGCTGCAATAAAAGGCATCCCTATTGGTACAAGAGCACAACTTGGACACTGGGCATGGTTTGAGTCATCTTCCTCTTCTCATTCTGCCTACACATCTTTCATCGGTGGTTCTTTAGAACAAGAGGTCAGTAACTTGCTGTGTGCCGCCACTTGATAAAGATAGTGCTTGCTAGAAACCATATGTGGGTGCCATTCAAGGCTTTCTCTCTTACTGGTGCTAGAAGAAGGTGGTGCCACAAGGTTTTGGATGTTAGGTTTGCTTATCATTACTGTAATTAAAGTAATTATGACTGCAATTGTCACATTCAGTCACCCTTACTCATAGTGCAATAAAATAGCATAGTGATCCAAAATCCCCGAACGTCATGTACATCATGATGCCCATCGTCAAAGCCAAAGCTCCTGTGTCATGCATGTCATGACACCCATCCGCAATTAATTAATAATCAAAATGTAGTTTGTACATATTTTTCTTAAGTTACTATCAAAAGAAAGGACAAAATCTGTGTGAGTAATCAATTTAAAAACTATGTAAATAATCCTCAAAAATCTGTAAGAGTAACTAGCATGAACTGCAAACATTACTTACTTTTAAATTTTCTGGGACTCGAAGACCCGAGTCAAGATATCTTCCTAAGGTGAATATCTGCCTGCGTTCAGGATCCAAACACATCTTGTGACAGGACCGTGCACTTGGCCCTCCCTATTTGAAGACAACACAAGGTAAATACCTTTTTCTTACATTTAATTTGCAAATATATACAATCACTGAAGGATATACCAACATAATTACTAATAGAAGAAATAGAAGAAGGCAAGAGCACACTTATATCAAATATCAAATTTTGGTATCAAAATATATAACAATTCACCTACAATAATGTTCATTATTAGAGGGAAGTTACCTTTGCATGAGTATCACGTGATATACAAGTCCATTCTTGAGACATCACTTGGTAAGACCACAAGTCACTTAAATCCTGGTTACCATCCCAGCCACCAAACAAGTATATAGTCTGCAAGAAAAAAGATAATCATCATATTAGTACTTCCTTCATGTTCACCTTTTTTTTTTTAAATGTTATATCAAACATTATCATTATATATACAGTTGATACAACTCAAATTTCTTTAAAGGGGGAAACAAATTGAAATTATTATTTGAAAATGAATAAAGCTATTCTTCATCTAATGAGCAATAGTTGCAATAACGTGCTTACCTGAGTATTCGTATCAATACACATTTGATGACCACCTCTCATCCCAGGCTGCTGACGAGTGCCAGTTGGAGATGGGATAATGGGCGTCCACTGGGGCTTATATTCTTGTTGGCTGATGTACTGCTGAAACAAACCATCTGGGGAGAAAAGAGAATAAGTATAAAAATTTGAATTTTCAGCTGAAACTCACAATCCAGATGCCACAAAATCTATTTTCAACAGGCTGGGACCTTGATGATGTCTTAGTGAGATCTTACCGCGTGCTGCCTCGCTTATGAGTTTCTCACAGCCATCAAAATCTCCTTGTTCCACGAGTAGTTTGTGAAGCTTTGTTAGTCTAGGATCTTCTAAAGTGACACGTGTCCTCTTTTCCAGAGATTCAAATGCTTCCGTGTAATTATGCTGACGAAAATGTTTCAAACACAGGCGGATGGCTTCTCTTTCCCGATACTGCATTAAAAATACAAATATTATACTGTATGAGCAATGAATCAATCAGGAGAGCTTACTATGATACTGAGAAATTTCATTTCCTTATAAGAAAAATGGACTTTCTCTACAAATTATATCTATTGTGATTATATACATCATACATTTAAATATCAATTAAAAAATTAACATAATGCTACATATTTCTTTTGCTCATCTCCTTTACTACCAAAAGACAAAGCAATATAAGAGAGAGAAAAGAGATCTATGAAATACAATCAAAAGAAACTCACTTATTGAAGAAACAATAAGATAACACCTTAACTTACAGTTGTATACCAGTTGATACACTTTTGGACAATATTCCAGTCCTCACAGCCTCCAAGACTAACGTGCCAAATACTAAAGTTGAAGGTTGATCCCCATGACTGGAAAAGAAAGAAGTTCTAAGAAATTTCCCTATTCTTTTTTAGCTCCCCTCAGCAAAATTCACACCTCAGAAATATAAAAAATGATAGGTCATTAACTAATAGTAATTATGCTCAGAGTGACGTCATTGACGTCCTACAGGCACAAATTTTAGTAAAGGAAGCTAATATTAGCACAACAGGGTAAGCATCCCTACTACATTATAACATGAAAATCAACAATTATTTCATTATCCTCTATTTAATTTTTCTGTAAAGTGATAGAGGGCTTACCTGTAAAGGAACTATCTTTACATAGCGAACTGGAAATTGATGTCCAGACACTGTGTGCTTTAATAGGAAGGTCTCAGGGACAGTGTCATTTTTTAATCCACTGGAATAGAAAATTAAAAATCATGAGAATTATTCAAATGAATATTCTTAAAAAAAAAAAAAGCCTTATTAAAGTGCAATGCTAGGCATTCTAATCAATTACAACCATGAGAAATAGGTTTCCATATTAAAAGCATTTCCCTGTTAAACATATATGATCAAAATACATTGATACTGCATAAACATTATACACACCTTTCTAACAGAAGCACCATGTTGTCATCTGATAAACCTCCATAGACCCTAAATTTTTTGATGTTACAGACGTGGACTTTTTCATACTTCCCAAAAGTTATAGTTTTTAAAACTGCTGGACGTTCTAGTTTTAATATCAGGAACTGAAATAAGAATACATTATATATAACATCTGAATATGAACACCTATAAGAGATACCATCAACAATAAATAGTCAAGTATGTGCATACTTAGTGACATAAAAATCTGAAAAATAATAATTTATTCCAATTCATTGTCCAACAAATATAGATTTGTATATACAGATTTGCTTCCTAAATATAGATATTTCCATTAAATATTCCCCAAGTTGAATATGTTATCTCTGGTCTAGTTGTCATAATCTAACTCTAGGTTCTAGGCTTTTACCCCTAAAGGATCTGAGATACCAGAAACTTTGTTAATTCATTGCAGACCAGGCGACAATGCATACATGAATCGACATTGGGATCTGTCCACAGCTGAAGCGTGCTTACAGTCATGAAGTATTATGGCTGTAATGGCGCTAGCTTCAGAGATACAGGGTTTCAAAGTCAGTCTAAACTCTTATTTTGTGATGGATTTATGGAAAAATATTGTTTAGGCTAGTCTGTGTTGCCTGGGGGGTGGAGAAAACTTTTAGCTATCCCTCTAATTTTTAGCCAGTGCTGCCAGTGTCGTAGACCGCCTGTCCTGACTGCCAGTTAGGTTGCTAGGTGCCCCGTCCGCTTTGAGTTAAAATGATCATAAATCATTTTGTGTGTAAGTGGCAACGAAAGATAGTAAAAAAGAAAAAGAAAGAAAATGTTAAAAAGACTAAATTTAGTACATCAGTTTTTTGAGATTAACCCATTTGTGCTGGTTGACATCCTATCATGTGTTCAGAAAATATACTCGCATTTTCTCACTGAGTTCTGGGCAGGGCAGTTGTGATGTGCTGAAACATCAGCAATAGAATGCTAGATTGTTCTTAACCCTATCCTGACGGGCCCAGCGATAAGTGGAAACCCCCTTCGCCGGGCCTATGCAATATTGCATCGGGAATGGCACACTGGTGTGTCGCCCCGTCATCGGGCACTTAGCCATGTCACACGAGTGTGACGCACCATCATCAAAGGGTTAAACATAATAATTTTTCATAATTTCTTAGACTCTGTTAATTTATTCT